>NC_081409.1:386429673-386731339 GCF_030272615.1 Cryptomeria japonica
TTGTCTCCTTTCTGGCCCAAACTAGTGCTCTAATGGTATCAGCTGAGAGAGTGCTCGATCCAACCTGATCAATGTGATCAAGAAGACCTTGAGTATCCTGTTGTCTCCTAACAGCCTTGTCCCTCTCTGTCATGAGTGTCTCTACCTATGCTCTAAGCTGATTTATCTCTGCTCTGAGACTATCCAAGGTATCCTGCTCTGGTACATCCTACTGAGGAACATGACCTTGAATCCCCTCATCTCCACCTCCCTATCCACCTGCTAGAATCTCATCCTGAGTAGCTCTTAGAGCCCTTCATGTAATGAGAGGAATATGATCCTCTGAATCCTCCTCCTCTCCACCATGATCTGCAACAATCCTAGGGTTTGGCTGAATCTGACCAAAATCAATGCCTCTCCCATAACCCCCATCAAGTCCGGTAAGCCTGCCTCCTCCTGTAGAGGGTAATCATCTCACTGATCTCATACTTGTCCTACCAGTGTCCCTCCCAATCCATCTTGCATCTCTCCCACCCATGGGAAGTGGTCTCCCAATCCTGCCAATTGGTCCAAAAGGTCCTCCATGGACTCTCAATCGACCTCCTCTCTTTTTGGGTCTCCTACCGCCTCTGCCTCCATCTCCTCCCTCATCTCCATCACCTCCACCCTCTTGAGAAGCTCTAAGCTCTCATCTCCATGTCCATGATGGGATCATCTGAATCATCCTCCTCATCTCCTAAGCTGGAAGGAGGGTTTGTTGGATCGATAATATTAGGAAAAGGATGTGCAAGCATGTACTAAGCATAATCCACAGTCACCCCAGGATATAGAATGTGTAATCTCAAATCATAAGCCACCCTAGGAGTAGCCAAAAACTCTACACGTGTTATCTCAAAAGACAAAGAAGGTCCCCAATATCACCTATCCTTGTACCATTGTGTATATATAGTGATGCCAGTAGGCATATGCTGAATGATACCAAACTGTCTCAAAATACGACTAATCAACTTCCACTCAATAATGTATGGAGTACAACCAATGAGATATCTACTCTGCATAATATATGTTAATGTTAGTGCATCATCCATCCATGGTTCACAGTCAATATAAGCTCTCCAAATAATGTTATCCAATAAATCAAGATCCCAACACCAATACTCCATCTTACCCAACTTATGCTGAGTAAGGATACCTGCATATAAATAGACATATGGTTGCCTCTCACCACAAACTCTATGATGGATAGGTCGAGTAATAATGATGTACTCCTAGCACCAAATCTATAAAAGTGTGCATATTGTAGATAGACTAGCACTCTCATCAAAAACAACCTGATGGAGATCATGATACAAATGAGTGAGCATGCAAACACCCCAAGCATATTGAGTCTAATGTTGCATCATGCTCTGAAGAATCTCACCCCAACCAACAAAAAAACCTCAAGATATCCTATCTAGATAGATGAATCTCCCAATCAAACCTGCAAGAATCATGGGGAGAGTCTCGTAATACATGATCATATCCTGCCATCGGATCTCTCCTCTAGAAATGCTCTTATCACCAAATATGGCTCTGCAAGCCTCTATCCCTCCATGATCTTGAAAATCATATTGGACTAACTCACTAGTCACAGGGATGTGGAGAATCTTGTAGACATCCTCGAGTGTCACACTAATCTCACCAGTGGGCAGGTGGAAAGTGTTATGCTCTCTATTCCATCTCTCTACTAATGTGGTCAACAATCCCCTATTATGGATATCAGGCATATAACAAATGGTGTAATCTGCAAGCATCTATGTGTCTAACCTTAGCCTGTGTAATCTTTGGCACTAAGTGGTGCATGGTGAGGAATTTCTCCCGATACTGGAGAACATTGAGTTTCTCTTGTTTAACAAGAGAATTTGATCTCTATCAATCATCAATCATCTATCTATCAAATCCAAAGAGATCACTAATCTATCACATCAACAATTGGTATATCTTTTCAAATGAAGCAAATCAGGCTATCAAATCAATCTAAACTTATCAATCATGGTTTTCTATGAATCAATGAGTTAAATCAAACTCTGTTATGTTGTTCATCAGAAACTAAATCGGTTTCTTAGAGGTAATCTATCAATCTATCAATCAATCAAATCAAATCAATTGTTTATCCTATCAATCAAGACATCAATCGAATACCTATCAATCACATTTGAGCAACAAAATGCCTAAATCAAATCATCAAAATGAATTTTAACATGAATAAAATCAAACAAATTCATTTCAAACAAAAATTCTATTCTATTAAACACAGGCGCTAAACCAAGTAAAAGCGCCAACCTTTTAAACAAATGCACTACCCAATACAACAAAAACACTAAATCAATCAAAAGCACTAACCTTTTTCACATTTGCGTAAACACATCAAATGAAAGTGCAAATTATAGAAAAGAGCTAACATAACAAGCAAAGGTGTGAACAAAACATTCATATGCACTAATTTAATGGAAGCACTAACATACAAAACAAAAGCGCAAACCAAAAAAGCGAAAGCGCTAACATGCAACGTCAAAAATTGAAAAAAATAAAAAACAACCTAAAATATGTCGAAAAGCAAGGAAATTCATACAAGCTGACAACAAGCTTGGAATAAGGTACATACCAAATAACCATAGTCAGGATGTCGTTGATATCGTCGAACATGCTCAAATTATTGATTCTCGAATGGAATCACCATTTTGCCACCTCACCAAGACAATTCTTTCCACTCCAGAAGCTGACAAGGATACCAATGAGATTAAAATTAACTTTGGTTAATTTTATATTTACCATTTGGAAGGTTAATTAATGCTTTTGAATGGGTAAATTTTATTTATTTTTCATAAATGAATTTAATTGAAGGATCTTTTCAATTATCGTGAGATCAATCACTTATCCAAATTTTTCAACAATTTCACGATCAATCTCTCGAGGGGGACACAATCAAGGTTTTTATCTCCATCATGTGCATTATCAAGACTTGATTTAATCTTTGAAACAATGTTGTCTCGACATCAATTCAAAGAGGGGAAAAATGTATACACATAAAATTAGCTATGAGCGATTAAATAAATATTTAATATTTATTTAATAATTATTCTTCTATTAAATAGTTAATTTGAAAAGATTAATTTATTTAATTCATTTCATGTCTTTCTATTAATTAATTTAATTAAAATACTTTATTAATTAATTCATTTATCCTTTTCCTTTAATCAATTAATTAAATATCTAATATTTAATTATTCCTTCAATTAATTAAATATCTAATATTTAATGGTTATTCTTCTATCCTATAGTCTCAAATATTAAAAAAAAAAAATTATTATTTAATCTCTTTTCCAACTCATCTTCCATCTCCACTTCATCTTTCCTTTGCCAACTCATCCATCATGTGGCTATATAAATTCAACAAAATTAAAATAAATAGAACATTTATTAGCCACTTATCTCCAACTTCCAAAATAAATGAAGTATGTACACATATTTCTTAACCTTCTTCTATATTCTCTCCAACATCCCTATATCTTAGGAAGGACTTGAGTCCACTTGTCCTCTCATGCCTAAATATTCTCCAACCATCCCTAGATTCCCTCAGTCAGCAACCTAGTCAAGGTGAAATGAGTGACACTTGTCTTCTCCTTCCCCCTTTCTCTCAACCTTCACTTTTTCTCACAACCATCCAAATTTGTAGATCTGATCATGACCGTTGATCTAGGCCACATCATCTTATCCTCTCAAAGTCAATAAATGTGGGAGTTTGAGTTGAGAAAGAGTTAGTCTATAAACTAGAATATGGATGATTTTTGATGATGAGGATAACTTTGTATCATACCAGAGGAGATGAAGAGCCCTTGCAGAGGAAGAATATATTCAAGACTAGATGTAAGGTATCTGGTAAGTATTGTAAGTTGTTATTGATAGTGGTAGTTCAAATAATCTTATTTCAAAAGAGATGGTGAAAAAGTTAAAGTTAGAGAGATTGAAACACCCTAAGCCTTATCAGGTAGCATGGATTCAGGATGGACATAAGTTGTTAGTAAGTGAACAGTGTTTGGTGAAATTGAAAATTGGGAATTATCATGATGAAGTTTTGTGTGATATTATGTTTATTGATATTTGTCATCTTTTGTTGGGTAGACCTTGGCAGTTTGATAGACAGACAATACATGATGGGGGGAAGAATATATACACTATTGTGGCCAATGGGATGAAGCAAACCTTGTTACCTTTGAAGAATGAAGTATGTATGAATGCCAAAATCTATTTAGTAGATGGAGCAAAATACATGGATGGACTGAGACATGAGAATGTGTGTTTTTCCTTAATTCCTAAGAAGACTAAGAGACTAGAATCAGAAGGATAACACCTGAAAGAGATAGAAATTTGGTGAAAAAATATGAGGATATCATTTCCGATAATGTACTTGATGGATTGCCACCTATTAGAACTATTAGTCATTGCATGGACTTGGTTCCCAGAGCTAGTTTGCCTAACAAAGCTGCACACTGGTTGACACTGGTAGAGAATGAAGAACTAAATAGATAAGTCCAGGAGTTGTTGAAGAAAGGTTTGATTAGGGAGAGTCTGAGCCCTTCTGCAGTACCAACAGTATTAGCACCTTAGAAGAATGGAGAGTGGAAAATGTGTACTAATTCAAGAGTTATAAACAAGATCATAGTGAAATACCAGTTTCCTTTGCCTATGATGGATGACATAATGGACTATTTGAGTGGAGAAAAATACTTTACAAAGATAGATTTGAAGAGTGGATATCATCAAATTAGGATCAGAGAAGGTGATGAGTGGAAGACAACATTTAAGACAAATGAAGGACTATATGAATGGTTAGTGATGCCTTTTGGATTGACTAATGCACAGAGTACTTTCATGAGACTGATAAATGAGGTATTAAAGAAATTATTGGGTGAGTTTGTTATTGTGTATTTGGATGACATTCTAATTTTTTAGTAAGACAAAACATGAGCATTTGTTTTAGTTAAGACAAGTTTTGCAAAGGTTGAGAGAAGAAAAGTTGCTGATCAATATCAAGAAGTGTACATTCATGAAGGATAAGTTAGTTTATTTAGGATTTGTGATATCTAAGGATGGTTTGAAGATGGACCCTGAGAAAGTGAAATCCATTGTTGAGTGGCCTACACCGGAAAGCATTGGGGAGGTAAGATCATTTCATGGATTGGCTAGTTAACATGGGTTGTTCAGTCACTTTTTACTTGAAGTAGAAAGTGACTGAACAACCCATGTTAACTTAACCGGATTTCAATAAATTATTTCAAGTGGATTGTGATACAAGTGGAACAATAATATGAGCAATTTTGAGTCAAGAAGGGAGAGCAGTAGCCTATTTTAGTGAGAAATTGAATGATGCCCAGAGGAGATATTCAGTGTATGACCAGGAATTTTATGTCATAATCAAAGCCTTGAATAAATGGAGACACTACTTGTTGCCTAAGGGGTTTGTGTTGTATACAGATCAGTATTTGAAGAGTAAGTTGAATCAGAGACATATGAGATGGATAGAATTCTTGTAGAGTTACACCTTTGTGTTAAAGAATAGAAGTGGAAAATCTAACAAAGTTGTTGATGCATTGATTAGGAGAAGGAATTTGTTGATTGAGATGAGAGTGATAGTATTAGGATTTGAAAATTTGAAGACCTTGTATGATGAAGACCAAGATTTTGTAGAACCTTGGACAACATGTAGAGAACTAATTATGGTAGATAGAAGCAAGTGGTTGGATTATTTCATTTAGGATGGGATGTTATTCAGGGGAGTTCATTTGTGCATACCCAAGAGTTCCATGAGAGATAATATGATAGAGAAGAAACATAGTGGAGGTTTAGCCAGACATTTTGGCATCAACAAAACAACTGCATTGCTGAGTGAGTAGTAATTTTTGGCCCCAGATTCATAAGGATGTTAAGAGATATGTGTAGAGTTGTAGATTTTGTCAAGTTGCAAAAGGTAATAGTTAGAATGTGGGACTGTATAAATCTTTGACAGTACCGGTAAGACCTTGGGAGGATATAAGCATGGATTTTGTACTTGGATTGCCGAAGACACTGAGAGGGAATGATTCTATATTTGTGGTAGTGGATAGATTTTTGAAGATGGCTCATTTCATACCTTGTAAGAAGACATCAGATGCATTACATGTAGTAGACCTATTTTTCAAAGAAGTGGTGAGATTGCATGGATTACCTAAGAGCCTAGTTTAAGATAGACACACTAAGTTTGTTGGCTATTTTTGGATAACACTTTGGAAGATGATGAAGATAGATTTGAAGTTCAATTCTATCTGGTTCACAATAATCTTACATCAACCAAAAACATTTTCCTTTATGTTTTTGTTTTTGTTTGCAGTTTCAGTTTTCCTTTCTGTGTGTCCCAGTTTTGGCTCACCGGATCCTATGGAGTTGGATTATACTTCAAGACTTGATCATATTTCTCTCTTTCAGACCCCGTCTCATTTGGATCACTTACTGATAAGATATCGCTATTCGTTTCCATGACAGTTTTTTGTTACCGGTTGTTCCTTTGTTACCGATTGCCTAAGACCTATTCTAGCGATCTACTGGAACCCATTCCAAAGCTTGTGGAGCCTTGAGCATTGATTTCAATGTTCCTTGGCATGTGGCTGACCTTTTCTCATGATCTATGTTTCATCCTTTGGATTTTCCAGAGGAATCTCTTGGTGAAGGCCAACCTTGTTTATTTTGCATGTTATGTCTTGTTCTTCGGGTTTTGATCCCTTTTGGGTCGACTGGATCCTTTGGATCGATATATATATTTTTAATTATGCTTTAGAATGTAGAAAAAATAGAATCAATCAGAATATCAAATAGATAGACTATGCCAAGAAGACATCTTTGATTCAAGGTCCCGGTTGTGACCTATTCTACCAGGCATGTGTGTCGGTATGTTGTAACCCAGTTGTTATTGGTTGGATGTAATCAAATTTTATGCAATAAATAAATTTGTTCTGCATTTCCTCCATCATATCTTTGTGTTTCCATTGTGTTTACTCTTGCCGACTAGTCCGGACTGGTCTCTTTGAGGTCCCTCCTCACCAATGACTTCTTCAATAAGAGTGCATTTAAAATTCATATATCAAAAAGAACAAAATAGATAACCCTAATTTTAAAAATATGCAACTCTCTTCTCTTTCCATGAATGAATCATTCATGTTCATCCATGAAATTTTCTAAGGATCAAGAGACTTACCTATACCATTTTAGTGCAGACAGATTAAATTTACATGGGAGTAAGATGACTTAGATATTAATGGATAGTCATCTTGTTCAAGAAAGAAAATGTTGGTATTCTACACTCTTATGAGAATAGTTGATGTTGTCATTGATGGCAAGCAACTGGCAACTCACTAGCAATTGGTTTCTACATGCCTGACATCACAAACTTCATACACTAACAGACACTGACACCGATAGGAACTTCACTGGCATTCAGATTACATCGGCAACAAAGCATACCGGCACTCCAGCCGACATGGGATAAAGTTTTGTTTATTGTAATATAATTATCTTTTGTAAGATGACATGGTATATTATAAAAGACTCATATATGTATGAGATCTTATAGGTCATTTTGATATGAGAGAGAGGAATAGAGAGTGAGACATTTTATTGTATAAGGTGATATAGTTGACAACAAAGGTTTTTGTTATAGACTAAGCTTAAACCGGTACTGAACCTGGTATAAGAGATGTTGTTTTGAGAAATACATTGTATTGGATTTATTAATCCATTTTGTAGTCAGTGTGACTCTTTATTGAGAAGTGAACTCTAGGCTATTGGCCTCCCTGCATGTGCAGGCCCCTTATTGTAAGTAGTATTTATTCATTGGCCAATGAGTAAATATTTTGGGTCACAAATCCCACCGAGGTTTTTCGCACATCGGGTTTCCTCGTTAAATATCTTGTGTTATGGTGTGTTTCTATGTTGTCTCTATTATTTCTATTTATTGCAATAATTCTTATCTACCGGTACACTGTTTTGGGATGCAAAGTCATAAATAAGTATAAATATTCTGCTAATCGGTTAGACACTAACTCACCCCCCCTCTCAGTGTCTTTGGGACTGTCATTGAATCTAAAAGAAAGTTTCCCATTTTTGTATAATGCCTCAAGTTCATTCTAACATGCATAAATCACTATGATCGAGAAAAAAGAGGTTAAAGTGATAGAAGGGCAAATTCTATGTAATTTTATCTTAGTGGAGATCAAAATTTCAATTTTTGTATATGGTTATCAAGAATCACTTATGTGTATATATATATATATATCATGAATATTTTAATATCATGAGTAATTTATGTGATAGATAAAAACATTTTGATAAGTTCTTATTATTGACACAAGAGCATCTTATCATGTAAAAGAAATCTTGGATTATCCAAAGATGTTTTATTTTACTTGTTTGTTTACAAAATTTTGCTATCATTCTAGTCATCTGTCAATCACTATAAATCTTATAACATGTTACCATGTGTTTGTACATTTCACCATATGGTTGGGAACATATGATACGTGTTGATCGTACAATGTTGGATTTAATTTCTAGAGGTTTTTAATCACTATATAGGTCCGATTTAATGTATAACCCATTTTCTATTATCATAGTCCAACATAGTCTCATTCATAGCTTGTGACAACTTTTTAAATGACTGTGGTGTCAAAGGAACACCTAAAACTATACACTAGACCTAGGAGATCTTATGGTGTGAGGTACATCAAAATTCATCAATCTACCATCATCCCATTTTTTTAGGAAATCCTTTCAAATATTTGTCTGACTATATGTTTCATAATGCATTGAACATTGTGTTGAACCTTGCAACCAACTAAGATCACTCTTAAAGACTAGGAGCCACTATATAAACATCGTCCAAAATCATTAGAAAGTAGTCAACATAATAGATAATAATTTGAATTTAGATCTCAACACTTCAAACTTGATTTCAATATAATTCAAATCCTATATTTTGTACATTTATAATCAAACAACTAAGGCTTGGAATATTGGAAGCCCATTTTAGCAAAATATTATTAATTCATGACTGGGAAGAAATAAATTTTATATTGTTGTTTCATTTTTTCATTGAAATTATATCATGTAGTGGTGTGCTATTTCATCTCAGTCTATGGTCAATTAATCCTTCATTGGATTCTTCATCTATGACTACATCAAGTGGTATTAGAGCATAATGTTTGGTATGTTTAAGGTTCTTCTTGTGAACAAATGATTAAATTAAGGGATCCTTAATGAATTTGACAATGAATCATAAACTGAGAGGTAATTGCAAGGAGTGATTGTAAACAAATGACCAACTTTAGAAAATTTACATGAGTTCCCAAGGAGAGATGTCTCTACAAAGAGGATTAGGTATTATTAATGGCACTAGAATAATAAAAATAAAAATAGATATGTTGAAGGTGATGAAGATCCAAATGGATGCTTTCAAAGAAGATAACAAAAGAAACCATAGCCCATGATTTGATGAGAGTTATGAAGAGAAAGAAGCTATAACTATTGAGCAAGGTGAAAGTGAAGGAGTTGTTGGCATTCTGATACTGTTTTGTATGACTGGTAAATGATATGGTTGTCATTGTTGGAAACATCATCTCCTTAGTCTTCACAGTCCATCGGTAGTAAATAGACTAGGATATTAAGGTCAACCAGCTAAGCAATAAGTAAATAGGATAAATAGTGAGTAGACCGACAAGCATTGAGTAGATTAGAATGTAGTGAGTAGACCAACAAGCAGTGAGTAGACTGGCAAGAAGTAAGGAGACCAGATAGTGGTGAGTATATCATCACAGAAGAGGTCCATTGACTAAGCAAAGAACAAATTGGTATTCAGGAGGAAAGCGACTAGACAGATTTTGATTGGTTCACCAAAAGAGTCTATAACCGATAGACTGGTAATGTTGAGTTACATTCAACTAAATTAGGAGTCTTCTCCAGTCAACCGGTGGACTTATCGACATGTTTGACTGTATTGACAAAGATTCCTGCAATTTTTTCAGAGACATGATTTAAGGCATGATAATGGAATTTTCAAAGGAATTTTTTGGAGGGAAAGCTGGCGACAAACTAAAGGGTATATAAATACACATATCTCATTCTTGAGATTTTTGTTGTCGAGGTGAATGAAGATAATGTGAAAGTGGACATGAGAAGAGTTTAAGAGACTATTGAGCTGAGAGACAGAGGATCGATAGAGTGGAGTTTCACATAGTGGTGACTCAAGTGACAGAGGATCGACAATGTGATATCCAAGGATCAGCAAATCAATAGAAGGCAGAGTTGAAAGTGCATTTAGGAAATCAAAGTTGTGTAGAAAAGACACAACCGATGCAAACCTAGTGTGATTCTTCAATATGATCTGATTAGGCTAATGAATAGCAATTTTAGCACATCATCCATCTATTTCTTTCTAACAACTGCAACATAAATCCCTTAACTGGGTGGACTTTAACATGTCCCATTGTATAAATCCCTTAATCGGGTGACATCTTAATTGATGTTCTTAAGTCCTTTAACTAGACTACTCTTAACAGGGTAAAGGCACTAATTGGCCTTGAACAAAATCCCTTAACCAGGTGGCACCTAACAGTGTCTTTGTAATCTCCTAACAGGGATGGCTCTTAACCAGGCATACTCCAAAAGAGTACAAATTTTGTGAGTTCCTACTTACACTGTGGTTTTCTTCCTATTGGGTTTCAACAAGATAAATATGTGTGCCACTGTGTATCTTTTCATGTATGCTTAATCTTCTGTAGTAAGTGTTTACATTGATGAATGGTAAATTATTTCAAACTTAAAAGTAAAAGTTTCAATTGGTTAAAACTGGTAAAGTGTTGATTCACCCCTCCCCTCTCAGCATTAGTTGGGACTAACAATTGGTATCAAATCTAAGTTAATTTGAAGTGAAGCTTGATAGATTGAGGATAAAGATCATGGAAGAGTACCGGTATTAGAATCAAATTGATGAAGCCAATAAAATCATTTCTCAGCTAAAAGTGAGACTAAGAAAAACTCTTGCAAAAAGGAAGGAATTATCTCAATAGCTAAATGAGAGTCACGATATCATAGATCAACTCTTTGAATAGAGTGGAACTAAAGAAGCTGAAAAAGACATCTCAGAACTCATGGAAAAGAACAAGAAGCTGGCCAAAGAAATTATACATCTCAAAAGAGAACATGAAGGTCAGCCCCTGAGAATGATTGAGATACTAGAAGCCAACAGAAGTGTTGATAAAAGAAAAAGGGAGGTAGAAGAAGAACTATCAAAAGATGAAAGAGCTAGGAGGCTTGCTGAAGATGTCTTGAGAGAAAATGATGCAATCATGATTGAGAAAGATGAATAAATCCAAGTTCTCACTTAGGAGAATGAATACATACATAAACATCTAAATAACAAGGCAGAAGAAAAGGAGAAGATGATGAAAGAGATTGAACAACTCAAGGGTGATTTGAAAATTGAGAATGTGAGAAATGAGAAGCTGAGAAAATCAATGAAATCTCTAAGAAGGTAGATAAACAGTTGAAAGATCAAAGAAGGACAAAGGATACAATCAGCCTTGGTTACCCTAGTTCAGGTCCTATGGAAACTAGAGAATCATCTAAATCCAAAAAGATGAAGGATGATAAAAGAAACCATTCAAAAGAAAAAGGTATGAAGTCTTCCAAATTCTCTTTTAATGATTGTGGTAAATCGGGTCATAAGACTAATGACTATAGAAAAAAACCAATTAGTCAAAAGAAGAGTTTCAACTTTGATGGTTATTCCCATAATTGTCATAATTATGGCCACACTACTTATGAGTGTAGATCTCAATCTAGCAGTATGTCAAATTGAAGAAGATTTGATGGAAATTTCTTCACATGCAATAAGTTTGGACACAGATTTGAAGAATGCAGGTTCAAGACAAATGTATCAAGATCATCATTCAAACTGGCCAGTCCTAACAAAAGGACTAATTAGCTAAATGCCACATGTTCCACGTGTGTATTTTTTGGTCATGTTGCAAAAAATTGTAGAATGAGAATGAGTCAGATAAAAAATTCAGGACCATGGAGGACAACTAGTATGGCATGCTTTAATTGTCATAAGATCGACTACTTAGCCAGAGAATGCAAGAGCCAATCCTACAATCGGTCTATAGACAAGAACCGGTTTAGCAAGAAGAAAGAGAATAATGACCTGAAAAGAAAGAAGACAACTGAAGAAGTATGAAATGAAATGAAAAAAAAACATGGATCAAGAAGGATGAAGGAAAAGAAGGAGAAGGACATTATGAAACCAAGTCATCATCATCGGTGATGATAGATCTTCTTCTAAATAGGCATACCGATGCCCAGGGGGGAGCACATATGGTAAGATTAATTTTGAATCCCCTTAACAAATATAAGGATATGTTTATCTACATAGTTGTGATGCATAAAAGCTGGTCTAAAAGTTCTTAATTGAAGTATGTCTTGTGAGTTATTTATTTGTGTGTCAAGCAATAAATAACTAGTAAAATAAATCGGTGTACTTTAAGTTATAAGTTTCAAAACTGATCGCTGGATCATAGCGTCGATAAATCTCAATGGATAAATAAGTAAATGTTAGCACATTTTCATTTACATTGACTTCTTGTGAACTTTCTTGAGCTCATGTGCGATCAAAGGTGATTTGAAACTTTCTAAGTTTTGTTTGTGCAGAAAATTCAAGCTGAGCGATAGTGGTGTTTGATATTCCCTAGGAAAAGGTTTCCATCCTTGTATGAGAAAAGCTTGTTTAAAGGTCATCATGGTAGCACCGATATCAACTCCTGGTTGGTTGAATCTATCAAAGAACCCCAAACCAACTTCAAGTTACACCCGATGAAAGCCGGTGAAATCGACAAGACCGGTGCTTTATCATCTGTGCCCTCCGATGTATTGTTGGTAGAAGATATTCACTCCTACATTCATTGAAATCTCAAAGAACTTGGAGATAAGCTCATTCAAAATGAGTTTAATGGGTTCTATGACAATGATAAATTGAAGCAGAATTTATACCTCTCAAGACCAAGGGTTTGGCTAATGTTGTTGAATTTCCTGATCAGTTTCATGGTGAATGGGTTAGATATGTACTGAGCAGGGTTCATGATCAATTTCTATGGTTGGAAGATCATACACCGATCAAGATCACAAAGGAGGTGATTTAAAGACTGACAGGGTTTAGTGCAATCGGTGAAGCATTAAGCCTAAGAATGATTTCATCAACTGAAGCCACCCGATTAACCAAATCCTAGTGTGATAGTAGTCTTAGGTCCCAAAGACAACTGAGAGGGGGGGCGTGAATCAGTTGTCTAATAAATTCAAACCAAAAACTACTTAACCAACTTAATGCTTAATATCGGTAAACCAATTAAGTATGCCCGTAGATAATAGTAAATTGCTATACTGGTAAAGATTAATGCATGAAACATAAATACAAAGTCATCCACAACACATAACACCAGTATTTGTATGTGGAAATCCTATAAGGGGAAAAACCACGGTGGGAAACCTTACCCACAATCAGATGATACTACTGTAGATAATAAGTGTACATAAATGGGGTCTGCACATGCAGAAAGGCCAACAGCCTAGAGCTCACTACTCAATCACAAATCGGGAGTCACACTGACTACAGTTGGATGGTTAAATCCAATAAGAATGTACTACACAAAATAGCATCTTCATATGCTGGATTTAGTACCGGTGTAATGTTGATATGCTTTCACAAAAACCCAACTTCACCTTCAAAAGATGTCTTCATGTATACCTCTGCTTAATCTCGCATATACCTTCACACAATTCTTTTTCGCATTCCACATTTGATCTTACAAATAAGGTCTTACATTTATACCATAACCTAGGACCAATTTTAGTAGGTCGGCTCTATAAGATATTACAATAAAAACATTTTATAATCAATATAATATCCGACAAAATAACCGATTAAACATGTCGGCTTAATGTATTTACAACAATAATAAATCATCTTCATAGCATGCCATGCTGATTTGGAAAAGATAAACCTGCCAGTGAAACCCTAGATAACCCTGGACCTATTTGTCGGTAAAAGAAAATATGTAAGTATGAATATACCAATGATTAATTCTTCAAAACAAATTGTCCACATGATGTCTTCTACATTACCAGGTGTCTTCCATATCATTCCAAGTGTCGGTGATCATTATATCCTATCGGTGAACCATATACCAGTAACTGTGCAATAGTTACTTGCTTGCTGGTGAATGTTGCTGGATCTCCAAAGTACTAGTGTTTTAGTAGGTGTTGACATCAATGACAAAACCATACCAAAATACAAACAATCTCCCCCTTTGGCATTGATGGCAACACAAGATGGAAAAACCATCAAAGTGCCAAAACAGAAATGCCAAAAACCAAAAACCAACAATCTCCTTTAAACAACAATCTCTCCCCTTGGGAACAACATGTGTTTATCTAAAGATTTTCATACCAATTTCTCCAAAAGATAATGTGTTTTTCCATAGATATCTCTCCCCCTTTGACATCAAATGCCAAAGTTATAATAAGACCAAGTTCATATACAAAATACCAATCAATTAAATATACCAACTACTCCCCCTGAGAAGTAGCTTCCTCATCAAAGACCAAAGTAAAAGATTTGTCTTTCAATTTTGTCGGTTGATGACAATCATCAACTGTCTAAGTTTCTACCGGTGGTGGTATTACTCCAAGCTGATCTCTAAGATATTAAAAAGTCTCCTTGGGCAAAGGTTTTGTGAAAATATCTGCAAGCTGTTCTTTAGTATTCACATAAACCAGTTTTATCTCCTTTTCTTCAACTTTTTCCCTTAGAAAATTCAGTTTGATAGAAACATGTTTTTTTTTAGAATGTAATACCGGATTCTTAGATACATCAATTGCTGCAATGTTATCACAATATATAGTGATAGGTTCCTTGCAGTTTACCTTTATGTCTTTCAACATTTGTTTAAGCCATAGTACCTATGTACAGTTAGTTGTTGCTGCAACATACTCTAATTCTGATGTTGATAAAGATGTACAACTCTGTTTCTTACTCAACCAAGAAACTAATCTCTTTCAAAGAAAGAATGCTCCGCCAGTGGTGCTTTTTCTATCATCCACATCTCCTACCCAATTTGCATCTGTGTATGCATATAGATTAAAATTTTCATCTCTAGGATAGCATAATCCAAGATTTGCAGTGCCTTGTAAGTACCGAAAAATCCTTTTTACTGCCGATTCATGATTTTCCCTAGGATTACTTTGAAATCTAGAAACAATACATACTGCATTCATAATATCAGGTTTGGTTTGTGTCAAATACAGTAAACCTCCTATCATAGATTTGTATCTAGTTGGATTAACAGGTGTAGATTCATCCCTTTGAGATAATTTCGTCATTTGTAGTCATAGGTGTGCTTACTAGTTTAGAGTTCTCCATTCCAAATTTCTTTAGTAACTCTTTCAGGTACTTGGATTGACTCAAAAATATACCTTTATAAGTCCGTGAAATTTGCAATCCTAAAAAGAATTTTATTTCTCCAATCATAGACATTTCAAATTCTTCCTACATTTTAATAGAAAATTCCTTACATAATCCATCTTCTCCTCCAAAAATTATATCATCAATGAATACTTAAATAATCAAGATGTCATCATTAGTTATCTTTTAATATAAATTGTTGTTTGCATTTCCTTTAGTAAAACCAATCTTTAAAAGATACTTATCCAACCTTGCATACCAAGCTCTTAGGGCTTGTTTCAATCCATACAGAGCTTTTCTTAACCTGCAAACCATATCATTGTCATCTGTCAAAGAAAATCCATCAGGTTGTTCAATATAGACTTCCTCTTCAAGATCTCCATTCAAGAATGCACATTTAATATCCATTTGATAAACTTTGTAGTTCTTGTGAGCTGCAAAAGCCAAGAATAATCTAACTACCTTAATTCTAGCTACGGGTGCAAAGGTTTCATTGTAATCAACTCCTTCTTTCTGAGAATATCCTTTACACACTAGTCTTTCTTTATTTCTGACAACCTTACCATCTTCATTAAGTTTGTTTCTAAATACCCATTTAGTTCCAATTACATTTTTATCTTTAGGCGGGGGAAGTAATGTCCAAGTATTATTTTTCTCAATTTATCCTAATTCTTCTTTCATAGCTTTAATCCAAAATTTATCTTCCCATGCCTCATTAACAGATGATGGTTCAATTTGAGAAATAAGACATACCTCTTCATTTTCCAATCTTCCTCTTGACATAACTCCTTTAAATTTGTTTCCAATTATCTAATCTTCAGAATGATTCAATCTTACATACCAGGGTGTCTTAGTTTGTTGTTGTTCTTCAATTACTATGGAATCCTCTGATAGTACCAGGGTAACTGGATCTTCATTCTATACCGGTGGATTTAGTGTAGGTTCATTTGTCACAATTTTTGTTGCCAGTTCAAAGTTTATATACCTTGAAGTTCCTCTGAATTGTTCATCAATCTTTACATTTGTACTCTCAACAATTTTCTGCAATCTCTTGTTAAAACATCTATATGCCTTTCTCTTAGATGAATAACCAAGAAATATTCCTTCATCACTTCTAGGATCAAATTTTCCAATATACTCATCTCTTCTAATATAACATTTACTTCCAAAAATTCTGAAATACTTAAGAGTAGGAGTATTACCAAACCATAGTTCATGAGGGGTCTTACCGGTTTCACCTTTGATGTGAACTTTGTTGAATGTATAGATGGATGTGCTAACTGCTTCTCTCCAATACACATGTGGTAGATTTGCTTCTGATAGCATGCTTCTTGCTGCATCCAAGATAGTTCTATTTTTCCTTTCAACAACTCCATTCTGCTGTGGTGTCTGAGGTGCTGATAACTATCTTCTGATTCCATTCACTTCACATAATGTATTAAAGTCCTTAGATGTGAATTCTCCTCCTTGATCTGATCTTAAACATTTGATTTTCTTACTGGTTTCATTTTCAACCATTGCTTTGAACAGTTTAAACTTTCCAAGTGCTTCTGATTTTTCTTTGAGAAAAGTAACCCAACACATTCTAGAATAATCATCAGTAATTAGCATGAAATATCTATCACCTTGTAAGATTTTAGTTCTAGCTGGACCACATAAATCAGTGTGAATCAAATCAAGAGCATTATTGGATTTTTCTGGAATACTTTTGAAACTAGCTCTAACTTGTTTTCCAAATTGACATTACTTAGAAATTGTATTATGAGGTTTCACAATTTTAGGTAGATCTCTAACTACCTTAGAAGTACTGATCTTCATAATGCAATCAAAGTTTACATGACAGAGTCTCTTATGCCATAACCAACTTTCATCTATAGGTGCAATCAAGCATGCCTTTTCACTGTTATTCAAATGAAAGATATTACCTCTAGTATGATTACTGGTTGCAATTTCCAAACCAGTTCTATTCATGCTTTTGCATTTTCCATTCTTAAATTGTAACTGAAATCCTTTCTCAACCAATTGACCAACACTTAAAAGATTATGTTTTAATCCTTCAACATAGTAGACATTGTGAGTGTTATGCTTACCATCAAGAGATATTGTACCCTTACCTTTGATTAAGCAAGCTTTGTCATCTCCAAATCTTAATAAACCTCCATTGTACTCTTGAAAGTTCAAGAATTTACCTTTGTCTCCTGTCATACGATGTGAGCATCTTGAGTCAATGATCCATTCATCCTTTAATTCAACTTTAGCTGCTAGGACTTGTTGTACCGGTTGAGCAATAGGTGTTGGTTGATCTTCTCTTATAGCAACAAAAACCCATCCATTGTCTGTTGGATCCTCATCAAAATAATTAGTCACACCTTCTTTGGCAATGTAACAAAATTTGTCTTTGTTCTTCTTAAATTTGTATCTCTGATATTCAGGATTAGGCTTGTATGTTCTTCTAGCTTCTTCTCTTAGTCTAGCATGTCTATCAGGGCATCTCGAAGCCATATGACCAATCTTATTGTAGTTAAAACATTTAAAGGGTGCTTTACCTTCATACTTACTTCCAATTGGACCTTTTGGCATTTGCCTTGCAAATAGTGCTTCAAGTTCTTCAAGCTCTTCATTCTCCTTCCTAGTTTCTTCAAGTTCTCTTGCATAAAAGGCTTTCCAATCTAATTTGTCAAGTGATGGAGTAGATGATGTTGATGCTTTGAAGGCCAAATCTTTCTTTATAGTAGCAACAGGGCCAAATTCCTCAATTTCAAGAGCAGGAAGTTTTCCAATCAATGTATCTCTAGTTACTAATGTATTAGGCATTGTTCTCAACTCATTTATAATAGTAACCTTCATTTTATATGCCAGTGGCAATCCTCTTAAGATTTTTGAAACAATTTCATCCTCACTCAATGTTCCTCCACAACATTTAATACCCAAAACAATTTCATTTACTCTTTCCATAAAGGCAAAAATCCTTTCATCTCTTCCATTTTTAGATGTTCATACCTGACTCAGAAGCTTTCAAGTTTTGCAATCTTGACTGTAGAATCTCCTTCATTCAGTGTTTCCAAATGATCCCAAATAGCTTTAGTAGTAGACCTATCTGATAATCCCATGATTTGTTGATCTGATAATGCGCTTAAAAGTGCTTCTCTTGCTTTGCAATCATTCTCCTCATCTTTAGCTAAGGTAGTTGGAGCAATCTAACCAGCTACAACAGCAGTATAACCATTCTTTGTAACTTCCCAGATGTCTTTACCAATGCAATTCAGATGTGTCTCCATTCTAATCTTCCATATTCCATAGTTGGTTCCATCAAGTTTAGGATTGTCCTTCCTACAATAATTAGTAGACATTGGATCTCCTCAAGTTTTTAAACTTTTGCAAAAAGAGGACTAAGCTCTGATACCAATTGTTAGGTCCCAGAGACAACTAAGAGGGGGGAGGGGGGTGAATCAGTTGTCTAATAAATTCAAACCAAAAACCACTTAACCAACTTAATGCTTAATACCAGTAAACCAGTTAAGTATGCTGGTAAACAGTGTTAACAGTAATTTGCTATACCGGTAAAGATTAATGCATGAAACATAAATACAAAGTCATCCACAACACATAACACCAGTATTTGTACGTGGAAACCTTGTAAGGGGAAAAACCACGATGGGAAACCTTACCCACAATCAAATGATACTACTATAGATAGTAAGTGTACATAAATTGGGTCTACACATGTAGAAAGGCCAACAGCCTAGAGCTCACTACTCAATCACAAAATGGGAGTCACACTGACTACAGTTGGATGGTTAAATTCAATAAGAATGTACTACACAAAATAGCATCTTCATATGTTGGATTCAGTACCAGTGTAATGCTGATATGCTTTCACAAAAACCTAGCTTCACCTTCAAATGATGTCTTTGTGTATACCTCTTCTTAATCTTGCATATACCTTCACACAATTCTTTTTGCATTCCACATTTGATCTTACAAATAAGATCTTACATTTATACCATAACCTAGGACCAATTTTAGTAGGTCGGCTCTACAAGATATTACAATAAAAACATTTTACAATCAATATAATATCCGATGCAATAACCGATTAAACATGTTGGCTTAATGCATTTACAACAATAATAAATCATCTTCGCCATGCTGATCTAGAAAAGCTAAACCTGTCGGTGAAACCCTAGATAACCCTAGACCTATTTGCCGGTAAAATCAAATATGCAAGTATGAATATACCGATGATTAATTCTTCAAAACAAAGTGTCCACGCGATGTATTCGACATTACTAGGTGTCTTCCATATCATTCCAAGTGTCGGTGATCATTATATCCTGTCAGTGAACCATATACCAGTAACTATGTAATAGTTACTTGCTTGCCGGTGAATGTTGCTGGATCTCCAGAGTACTAGTGTTTTAGTAGGTGTTGACATCAATGAGAAAAACCATACCAAAATACCAACAAGTAGAGCAATGACAATCACCTATATTGAGGATGTTGAAGTAAGATTTTCCTCTGCAGTGTTGGGATACAAGGTTTATCAATCAAGTCGGATGAATAATGTGTCGAGCGGTTCCATCCATGTAAGATATCTAATTATCAAAGAAGATGCAACCTATGATATATCTGAGATAATTCAAAGTTAGTTCATGGTGAACATGGAAAGAATAAAGAAGGATAAGAAGAAATCTTTCAAATATGGCTCACTACTGGTATGCATATTTTTCTATGTGCATAAAGTTTTCCCCGATAAGGGTAATGTAGTATGGTCACAGGAGAAACCTATCATGGTTCAGATAGGTGAAATGATTAGGGATCTGGGAAATAAATTTGGTGAAACAATGTGGGGATACTTTAAGGAATTCCAAATTAGGATGCACAAGAGGGAAAGAATTCCAACTAGAATAGTGCAGAAATACAAAGACAACATGTGTTTCCTTGTTGACATAGATTGTTATATCATTCAAGCAGTTCAACCCAGAACATTTTCAGTTCCACCTATGGGCTATGAGGTTGCAACAGATCTTGGTAAAATTCATATCAATATGCTTCTGTCTAAACTGGGAGACTTGAAGGCAAATATATTTGGAACATATGAGGAGGCAAGCTCTAAAATAAAATAGGAACTTTAGGTGCCATTCATAAAAAGAAAAGTAAGAAAAATGATTGATACCCTTGACAAGAAATATGGAAGTGTAGCATCCAGTGCCACTACCTCCACTGGTGTTAGTGAGAAAACATGGGTCACACCTACTAAATATGAAGAATTAATAGGTGGAAAGAAGAAAGTGTCAAAGACAAAACCTAAGGGGACTACAACAACTAAGCCTGCAACATACTCAAAGGAAAAGGGTCCAGGTACTCGTGTGTCTTCACCAAGTAAAGATAGACAGGTAGGAGTGACTTACACTAGAAAGAAAAAGAGTGATTCAAATCTTAAAAAGGATGAGAAAGAAGGTGATATCACTAACAACCCATCAGATGTGGAAATAAAGGAAGTTAGAAGAAGTGGAAGGAACAAAGCTCCAATAGTTGATGAGTTGGTGCATGGGATAAAATAATTTGGAGGTATGGCTAGTGTTGGAAGGAGATATTCCCTCAATAATGAAGAAGACAAAAGGGAAATTGAGGAAGCTCTGATTTGGAACTTGCACAATTTTTTGTAGGACTCCTAGTGAATTATATGGCATAATCCCATCAGATTTGCAAGATCAAAATGAAGGGATATGGAAGACAACTCTAGCTACTGAAAAGGAACTCAAAATAAAAGCATTCATGGAAGTGCAACATGACTTAGACCTTGATCAATCTTCACTAGTGGCTGAAGCATGCATTTAACATTTCAAAAAAAAGAATAGAACTGGGAGAGTAGCAGTAGGTGAAGTTGAAGCAGTGCAAGCTGAAGGTGTTTCCTTGTGGAAGGAAATTATTGACTAGCAAAAGGAAGCTGAAGAAGAAATTGAAAAGGAAACAAAACAGGACAAGGTGTAGTTGTCCTTGACAAAGGAAAAGCTAAGGAAAAAGACTCCACTGAAGACTCTGATACTTTCATAGTTTAGGACATCATAGGAAATGTTGTGTTAGACATCCCCAATATGACAAAGGGTATCGAACAACTGGTACACACTTCACTGGTGAAGGAAGCTGATCAAACTAAGCCTCCCAATCAAGATGAAGTGTTAGTTGAAGATATTCCTTATGAGGATACACCTCACAAAACCTTATTGACACCAAATCCTATTCTCTCTGAAGAAGGAAAAGAGGAAGAGAAGGAAACAAAGGAAGGAAAAGAGGAAGATAAGAAAGAAGAGGAAGGAAAAGAGAAAGAGAAGAAAGCAGAGGAAGGAAAAGAGGAAGAGATGAAAGTAAAGGATAATAAAGTAGTGATGAATACCCCTCCGGCAAAGAGGAAGTTAGACTTAGACAATGAAAGTGAAAAGAAAAAGGTAAGAATCATCATAACAACTAGCTCAAAAGTTGAGACTATAGAAAAGGAAGAAGGAACAAAAGAGGAAGAAGGTGACTCGGTCATTGATATAAAGAAAATGACCCCCAAGCAATTGATGAGAGTCTTGAAAAAACTGAGAATCCAAGCTGAAAAGGATAAACTGAGAGGAAAGAAAAAGAAGGCAAGAATCCTTACTTTTGCCAAGACAATTCTCTCTGACCTCATCCCGGACATTGCAGTTGATGATACTACACCCATTATTGACCAATTGGATACTCTTGTTAAAGCAATTAGTTCAGAGGCAACAGATCTAGAGAAGATTTCCGTAAGGCAATATGAAACAAAGTGGGGAGATAACTTAATGGAGCAAATAACAGTTGGAAAAGTTACTCTTTCCACCAGAACAGAAGAAGTTAAAAATATATTGCAGCAAGTTGGTCAACTATTGGTGAAATCTTCAAGTTTTTATGCTTTAATCAAAGACTTAAAAATCAGATTCAAAAGGAAATTCAAGATCTGGTAAGCTCTTTTGATCCTCTTATCAGTTCAGTATCAACCTTTACTTGAAAAGTCAAAATGCTAAATCATAAAATTAGAAGGTTGAAAGATTAATAAGACAAAATAAGTCTTAGTTTGTTAGAGCTCCAGTGCTATTTGGCACCAATTGCT
The DNA here is from genome assembly GCF_030272615.1 of Cryptomeria japonica. Lineage (NCBI taxonomy): Eukaryota > Viridiplantae > Streptophyta > Pinopsida > Cupressales > Cupressaceae > Cryptomeria > Cryptomeria japonica. The sequence goes on from NC_081409.1 coordinate 386,452,350, forward strand.
GATTTCATGCAACTAAACATTAAAGAAGTAGATCGCCTAATAAATGAACCTAACTATAAGACAGTGGATGATATGGAGGTCTTCATTGCAGTCTTACATGGCCACTTCACCACCATGAAACAGGTTCAATCTTCATGGGAATCTTCCTTGAAAGTGGCTCAAGAAAACTTCAAAGATATATTTGCTTTATTTTGATAAATATTTTTGGATAGTCTTTGTCACTGATGGCAAAAGGGGGAATTTTCAAAATTTTGGAATCTTGTCTGAAACAGGGGCCAGAACCGGCACAGTTTTGTAGTATTTGTCACCAATGACAAAGGGGGAGTTTGTTGGCATTCTATTATTATTTTGTATGACTGGTATATGATATGGTTGTCATTTTTGGCAACATTGCTTATGAGTGTAGATCTAATCTAGCATTATGTCAAATGGAATAAGATTTAATGGACATTGCTTCACATGCAATAAGCTTGGACACAGATCTGAAGAATGCAGGTTCAAGACAAATGTATCAAGATCATCATTCAGACCGGTCAGTCCTAACAAAAGCAGTAATAAATTGAATGCCACATGTTCCATGTGTGGTAATTTTGGTCATGTTGCATAAAACTGCAGAAGAGAATGGGTCAGAGAAACAATTTAGGACAATGGAGGACAACTGGTATGGCATGCTTTAACTGCCATAAGATCGGCCACTTAGCCAGAGAATGCAGGAGCTGATCCTACAACTGGTCTATAGACAAGAACCGGTTTAGCAAGAAGAAAGAGAAAAATGGCCTGTATAGACATCTAAAAATGGTCAATGCTTGTGGAGTCATACTTTAACATTTGCGCATTGCCTTATTTTAGGGTTCTTGCATCACATTAACATTTCTTCTATGTTGCGCACTTGGTCTTTATCATTTGCGAGCATTGAGTCCTTCTTCTGCATTCCTCATTTTTCTTGCTTTCGAATTAGGTCTTGTCGATAGCAATCTTTAGTCATGATTTTGGTCGATCTTGTCAATCTCTTATCAACTTGTCAATCTTGTCATTTTGTGATCGATTCATCGTCGATCCTTGTCATTTTCAATCATGTCAATTCGGATCGATTAGTCATTGTTCCTCGTCAATTTGCGCCTATCAATTTGATCTCCTTGTCAATCTTGGTCAATTTATCATTGATTTTTGTCAACCAATCTCAATCATTTATCAACATTGGTCCTTTGCCAATCAGAATCATGATCGAACCTACATTAATTTCTTGTTGTCTTGACCTAATTCCTTGTCCTCTTATTTCTAGGGTTTTATGATTTGTTCATTTAATCCTTTTCTTCTTCTTTATGGGTTAAATAAATCTATTTATTTAGTCCTAGGTCTCTTTCATGAATTAACTAATGGATGAAAACCTATTAATTAATTCACCTAATTTCTATTTCATCTTTTTCCTCAATTTTCTAATTTACTAATTTCTCCTAATTCTTAATTTCTGTTTCTCCTATGTTTATGCTTCCATTTGTTGCAATCATGGAGGCTATTTTCTCTCTTCCCTTTTGCCATGGGAATGACATTTTAATCTTGTCATAATTTGTCATAATTTTGTCAATCTTGTCATAATTTGTCATAATTTTGTCATTCATGATTTGAATTTCCATTCAAATCTCTTCATGCTAATCTTGTCCTCTCTCCAATTTGTCTATAAATTGGATGATTTTCTTCAATGAAAAGGGAGAGAAAACCACGCTTTTAGTATCCTTATGCTGCCATTTTTCTAGTCATCTTGCTTTCATACTATGCTTTTGCACTTGTAGGTGAGATCCACAAACACACTAATTTGAAGGAGAAGGAAGGACAATGGAGGAACAATGAAGGAGATACATGCTTTGGTTTGCATTTTATTTTAGTATTTCACCTTCATGCCTTTATTGAATGTTTTTAGGATTTCTTATCATTGCAATCTAGTTTTTGTGGTTGAGCTAGTTTAATATCTATTGCTTTGATGAATTCCATTTTCCTATCTACATTTTCTGGTGAACCCGACGTGAAACTCAAGAAATAGGGTGACTCAGAGCTTTCTGGACACTCCTGCGCCTATGTCAAGACATCCTGCGCCTATGTCAAGACATCCTACGCCTGTGTCAAGACATTCTGTGCCTATGTTGAAGGGATCTACGCCTGTGTCAAGACATCCTGCACCTATGTTGAGACATTCTGCGCCTATGTAAGGCCAGAAATAGAGGTAAAATCAGTGTTTTTACTTGCAAATTAGTTTGTTTTCATTCTGTTTCTTGCATTCTGGTTTTTCCTTGGTACTGATTCTCTGTGCAGCATCTTGGCATTACATGTGACTAAGACTAAAAATACAACTACTAACAAATCTTATGCAGCAGGACGCGGTCAAAGACTTTCACTAAAACATTGTGCTTGTGTTTTTTAAAGTAGTTGCATATTTAATTTCTTAAAGGTTAATGAACACCATGCATGCTTTGTTTGTTTTTATCTTGATTGCATGTTTTAACCCTTAGAATTGGGCCTACCTCCCGATTTGCCTGGCACTTCACATAGGCATTGGTGAGAGGGAACAACCCTAAGTGGTGACGGGCTAAAGTCAAGCTCTTCCAAACCACTCTAAATAACTGTGGATGCAACGAAAGTTGTAGACAATAGGTGCTGGAATGGTATTGTGACGATTTATTCATCGGATCAATACCCACCCAAACGGATGCCCTTACTAGAATCTCTTGTTTTTAGATGCCAAAATCCTTCTATCTGTTGGCTTAGGCGTTGTGATACGTGCATGCCGAAGACACCTTTCATGTACTCCTCAGTTAGAGATAGAAGGTTCTTGGGAAGTGATGCCCCTTGAACTCAAAGCTTGGTATGCCCTATAAGGGGAGCCAGTGCTACCAAGCATCTAGCTATCTGGCTAAGTGTTGTATTTTATGGTTAGAGGATTCAACAGATATTGCCCTTGCCAGCCTTAGGATTTTTTGTGAATGAGCATGATTGTCTTGGGTCTAAGTCCAAACGTCTTGTCTTTTTTGATTGTCAAAACTTGAATTATACAATTGTCACAAAACATCATTTGTCAAACAAGTCCAAACATTGTCCAAACAAGGTTTTAAAAAGAGAACATTCATCCAACAAAGTTCAAAACATGGCTTTCAAACACATTGGAAAACTTTGTCTCAACATCCATGTCACTTTAGGCTAGGTTTTGCATAGTCCAACTTAGGTCCTAGGGCATATTGTCATCTCCCTTCATTTTAGTCCTTTTCATTGCAAGCATCCTCATTTTGCACTTAGGTTCAAAATCATTTCCCTAAGTTTGCATTTCATTGTCATATCTAAGCTAGATTTCCATTTAGGTGACATTTGTGTGTTATCCTTGTCATGCTAAAATTAGGTCTTGCCTAGGTTGCATTTTGCATATTCCAAGTCATTGGTCTTCGCATATCCTTATCATTGTATTGTCATCCTGCCTTGGCTTCATGTTGTCATATCATATCCTTAGATCATTTTCATGTCATATCCTAAGTCATTGTCAGAATCATTGCCTTCTTGCATTTAATCTCAAAAATTTGGTTTGTCAAACTTAAAAAATCAAAACTTTGGATGATACCCTAAGTTGTTGTTAGGGAGTCTTGACCTTGTCTAAAATTTGTCCTTTCATTAATATCATTTTTTGTCAAACCTAGCTTAGTATCCAAGCATATAGGTGAGACATTGTCAATTTATCCTATTGTCATTTGGTCCTTTGTCCTTTAAGGTCTTGACTTCATTTCAACTTCCCAAGGGTGTGTCTTTAGCTTTGCATTTCAAAAGTTTGTCTCCAAAAATTCAAAAGGTACAAAAACATTAAGTTGCATTGTCATCATTTTAGGTTGCATTTGTCAATCCCATTAGTTGCATTGCATAGTGACATGTTTGTTGAAATGAGATCTCAACCTTCTTACGAAGCCATGTCATCACAATTGAGAAATCAATCATGTTAATCCAATCTCTACATGTCTCAAAACTTGGATCAAACTTATCATGATGATGTAAATGTCCAAATACAAAAACTAGAGGAGAAACTAGCTCAAGAAAAGGATATTTTGGAGCAAAAAGTGAAAAACATTGAGAAGAATAGATCACAAATGTCCAAAATCTTTCAAAAATTTCCAGGTTGAAATCCAAAAATTGAGCCAATTGATGTAAGATCTCTTATTGAACTATCAGACATACCAGCTCTCCTCTCACAAATAGAGATGATGAAACAATTTCAAGAAAAGAGACAACAACATTATGTGCCTCCACAACAAGAACAAGAAGGTGTTTACTATCAATCAGATTTTCAACCATCACAACCAATTGTTCAACAGTTCCAACATTTCCAACAGACACAACCAATGGTCCAACATATATAGCCAATGGTCCAATTTCAACAATATGTCCAACCAACTATACAATGTCCATATATAGTTCAACCAATGGTGGAATATCAACAAGTTCAATCAACATATCAATATCAACAACTACAATCACAAATTCAAAAACAAAACTTGCAACATGCACCAAGCCAAATTTTGAACATGTCAAACCAATTTGATCAACATCTAGTTCAAAATCAAAACATGACATCAGACCAGAACCAACTCCTTTCCAAACAAGTTCAAATTCCATATACAACTATGTCAAAACCTCGAAAGAAAGGTGGCCTTATTGCAAGGATCTTAAGGGAACTACCAAGTGAGTTCTTTGAGGAAGATCAAAATAATACACTTATGTCTAGCAATGCCTCATCCCCCTGTAAACAAATTGACTCTCCAGTGGCATCTATCCCTACACCTTTAGAAGTTTCACAAGAAACTTTCATATTGTCCTCATCAAATAATACACCCAAGGATGAAATTATCCAAGGGCTATCCATAATTGATTGCCAAAATAATCCAATTCATGATGCATATCCTTGTCATGTTTCAGAAATACAAGACCCAATGTCACCATCCACTTTATTGCCATCACCTATTTTAGAGGACCCCATTTGAAGTCCCTCTTCCTCATGTTCAAGCATTGATTCCTTGCCAGAATCCATCACAAATGTTCAAAGTGCATTTCCTTCGTGCCAAAGCATTAATCCCTTGTCAGAATCCCCCATGCATATCCAAAGTCCAACCCCATGTCAAGAGGATAATTTAGAGCATGAAGAAATGTGTCTTGAAATAGATCAAGATCAAGATCCCGAAACCTTATCATCCCGTCCAATTGTTGACCAGGACCCCATGTTCCTAGACACTTGCACTGATTCATTTATTCCTATCAATTCTATCCAAGAACACAATGTCCTTTCAAATCCCATTGACATTCCACTTCCTAAGAAAGATCAAGATATCCCTTCCATCCTTTCTGATGATCCCATTGAAAGTCAAGAGAAAAGCACCTTTGAAGAGGATTCCAATGTGTCATATTCCTTGCCTTGCTAGACACTAGGGGCAAAATCATAAAAATTGAAAAATGTCTTGAAATAATCAAAAAAATTGAAAAAAAATCCTGAAAACATTCAAAAACATCAAAAAAATCATGTGTCCGTTTTCAGCTAAAATGTCTTGAAAAAATCTCTAAAAATCATATAATGTCTTGAAAAAATCTCTAAATATCATATAATGTCTTGAAAAAATCCCTAAAAATCATATAATGTCTTGAAAAAATCTCTAAAAATCAAATAATGTCCTGGAAAAAAAAAAAATCCCTAAAAATCATATAATGTCCTGAAAAAAATCCCTAAAAAGTCAAATAAAGTCCTGAAAAATGAACAAAAAAATTTTAAAAAAAACTTGAAATTCCTACAAAGTGAAAAACATCAAAATCCAAACACAATTTCTTTGGCATTTTGCCTTTTGTCAATAAATGGTCCCTTTGGTGCATAGACAGATCGCTAAGTATACATCCAATGACAATCAATCAAACATTGTGCTTTAATGAAATCATGCATTAACAGATGAACTGTTCGACCAAGCAAGCATTCAACCTGATCACAGTTGTCACATAAATCAAAATAGCATCAACATTACCATTGGTCCTTGTCAATATTATCATGGGTCTTATACAGGGTGTGGTATACTCGAAACCAGATTGTGTCCTATCTTAGACGGGGTACCGCATTCCCTGGAACCAGACAGCATGATCATTCTTGTTTTCCACTTTTGACAATGACGATTAGACTGTTTGTTTGAATTGGTTGAATTTGTGTGTCTTATCTTTTTACTGATTTATCTTTGGCTTCGATCATGTTCCTATGTTGCTCGAGGATGTCACTAAGTGATTTAGAGTGACTGGAATGGTTCATGGTCCCTTTCCTTTTTTTGTTGTGTTTATTGTTTGTGGAATGTTTGTCACAAACTGGGGCAACTATATCATTGGGTGTCTGTGATAAGTACATTCTCTTTGTGAATGCTGCACATACCTCGACCCTTGATGTATGCACCCTAGGATGCTTCACTCATTCCTTGTGTGCGATGTGTCTGTCTTTTGCAAAAGGGTTTGCGTTCCAGCTCTAGCCTTCAATGCCATGATGCTCTACATCCGCTTTGCTACAATAAATAAAGGTTCTCACCTACTTATGTGCATTTGTGAATGCAAGTTTTCCTTCATCTCTAACTATCCTCTGTCTAATTTCTTCCCACTAACATTTCTTCCATCAGTCTTGGCAGTCCGTTCGAACCTATCATCTTCTGTCATTCTTATCAATCACTTGGCCTCTTTTTTGGATTTTTCTGGCCAATTCCTCGAGGGGGCATGCATATGTCATTGTTATTGTCTGGGGCATTTGCATTGTTTTTCTTTGAAACATCGCTTAGAATCGCATTGTCTCAAAGAGGGGCAAAATGTAGACATCTAAAAATGGTCAACGCTTGTGAAGTCATACTTTAAAATTTGCACATTGCCTTATTTTAGGGTTCTTGCGTCGCATTAACATTTCTTCTATGTTGCGGACTTGGTCTTTGTCATTTACGAGCATCAAGTCCTTCTTCTGCATTCCTCATTTTTCTCGCTTTTGAATTAGGTCTTGTCGATAGCAATCTTTAGTTATGATTTTGGTCGATCTTGTCAATCTCTTATCAACTTGTCAATCTTGTCATTTTGCAATCAATTCGTCATTGATCCTTGTCCTTTTCAATCATGTCAATTTGGATCGATTAGTCATTGTTCCTCGTCAATTGGCGCCTATCAATTTGATCTCCTTGTCAATCTTGGTCAATTTGTCATTGATTTTTGTCAACCAATCTCAATCATTTATCAACATTGGCCCTTTGCCAATCAGAATCATGATCGAACCTACATTAATTTGTTGTTGTCTTGACCTAATTCCTTGTCCTCTTATTTCTAGGGTTTTATGATTTGTTCATTTAATCCTTTTCTTCTTCTTTATGGGTTAAATAAATCTATTTATTTAGTCCTAGGTCTCTTTCATGAATTAATTAATGGATTAATTAATTCACCTAATTTCTATTTCATCTTTTTCCTCAATTTTCTAATTTACTAATTTCTCCTAATTCTTAATTTCTATTTCTCCTATTTTTCCCCTAATTTTCTCCTATGTTTATGCTTCCATTTGTTGCAATCATGGAGGCTATTTTCTCTCTTCCCTTTTGTCATGGGAATGACATTTTAATCTTGTCATAATTTGTCATAATTTTGTCAATCAATCAATCTTGCATGTCAATCTTGTCATAATTTGTCATAATTTTGCCATTCATGATTTGAATTTCCATTCAAATCTCTTCATGCTAATCTTGTCCTCTCTCCAATTTCTCTATAAATTGGATGATTTTCTTCAATGAAAAGGGAGAGAAAACCATGCTTCTAGTATCCTTATGCTGCCATTTTTCTAGTCATCTTGCTTTCATGCTATGCTTTTGCACTTGTAGGTGAGATCCACAAACACACTAATTTGAAGGAGAAAGAAGGACAATGGAGGAACAATGAAGGAGATACATGATTTGGTTTGTGTTTTATTTTAGTATTTCATCTTCATGCCTTTATTGAATGTTTTTAGGATTTCTTATCATTGCAATCTAGTTTTTGTGGTTGAGCTAGTTTAATATCTATTGCTTTGATGAATTCCATTTTCCTATCTACAACCTAAAAGGAAAGAAGAAAACTAAAGAAGTAATAAATGAAGCGAAAAAAACATGGATCAAAGAGGATGAAGGAAAAGAAGGAGAAGGACATTGATGAGCCTAAATAATAAATCTATTTTCATAGATTTTTGATATAATACTCCTGCCTAGGTCTTATTATTAGATGACATTTGGATTATAATACTGTTTTAAGTTGATACCTTTTAAGTGTTTTTTAAACTAGTTTCACTTATACCTAAGGATGTCATATAATGATTTTAAATGATCTATCTATGAAAATATCTGAAAACAATTATAAATATGGTTTACATTATATCATGTTAGCATTAGTATATACACATGTTTGTTGTGCACATTAATATCATGATGCGGTGTCAACAAAGGTGAAGTAAAGACAAATGGCGGTTCAAAAGATCATCAAATATATAACTGCAATGCAGACCCAATTAGAGAAATGCAGTAATGATTAGAACCACTTGATCGGTTCTTCAGAAGATTGATTTATGAACATTTATAACTGTTCTTAGTGGATCTTAGATCTAGGAGGTTAGTCATGCTATATTTTCTTAGCTGTAGGACAAATATTGTTCTGTTGTCCTGCGCTGACTTATTCTCTTGTTAATAAATCCTGATCACCTATTTTGTAGGAATGTGGTTGATCAATTAGAAGTTTGTTACAATTTTTCTTATAAATAAAGGGATCTCTCTCCTCTCGAGGATAGCAGAGAATGACCATAGTATTTTGTAATACATAGTCTTCTGGTATTATTTATGTATTTTCCAATAAAGATGAAATAAAGAGATCAATGTGATTTTGAATTATTAGATAATTGTAATCTGAAGTTCTGAAGATACTCACTCAAGGGGGCCCACTTGGTGAGTAATCCTTTGTATATTTTAGTTAATTTCATACTTCTATAATAGTTGTTTCTGCAGTTGTCTGTTCCTACAGCCATAGGAAACTGTTCTTGCAGCCACAACAGCAGAATAGTTCCTGCTACCCACTAGATCTGTGTCATTTAATAGTAGTTGTTTAAAGTAATTTCCAGTTGTTAGATTAAAGTATTAGTTCATTCGAGATTTTGTGTGTTCACTTTAAGAAGAATTCCCTTTCCTGTAGTAATATAGGATGGTTGCAATATGAACTTGGTGCACATACAGTGTTGGCCCATTTCAAGTTTAGGTCCCTGGTTGATATCTAAACTAGCCTTTGCCATAGGAAAAGTTAGCTATTTAAGGATATTCGATCTCTAAATTGTGTTTTATTACCTAGTTACCATTCCAGTTGTGAGGACCAACATTTTTGGCGTCATTGCCGGGGATGGTGCCAAGCTAAGGACCTATTGTAAACCATTAGCTTTAAGTTTTCTTAATTAGCTCTTTGAATTTCCTTCATTAATCTGCATGCATATGAGGAGAAGAGATGCATTAGGAATATTTCTTCCCTTGCATTCTACTCAAGATATAAGATCAGATCAAGTACCTGAAATAAACCCATTTGCAGAAACTTATGTGCTAAGTAGAGATATCTTCAATTTGTCAAAAGGATACCTATACTTCCTGAATGAACCCCCTGAACAAAATATTTTTCCTCTAGTCATTTATCAGGGACCAATGGCAGCAAATCCTCCACCTCCGCCTGTAAATCCAACATTTGAGTTTCCCATTCTTGACCTCCATGATAATGCAAACCTAAAAAACATACCAGCCTCTTCACTTCAAAAATTTCATGGATTGGTAACAGAGGATCCATACACTTTTCTATTTGAATTTGATATCCTTTGTAGAAGTTATGATTATACCACTGATGCTCATAAACTCAAGTTATTCCTTACTACTTTGAAATAAGATGCCTTGAGATGGTTTATGAGTTTAGGAAGAAATGTAATTACTACCTAGGAGGGAATGAAAACAAACTTCTTGGATAAGTATAAAGACTATTGCAGGGGAATGGACAAACATGGTGATATCTTTAGATTGACACAAAAATAAGATGAAAGCCTGGAAGACTATTTGGAAAGGTTTTTATTTAGTGTCAGCAAATCTAAACATATTAATCTAAGTGAAGACTATACAAACTTAAACTTCCATAAAATCAATAGATTCAACCTCGGTAACTTATACTTCAAGAATTTAACCAAAAACTGTTAAACATGCAAACTTATGAACACAAAATCATAATAACACTCATAACACTAGATTTAACATGGAAACCCAAATAGGGAAAAACCACTGTGGGATTTCGGACCCACTAAGAAATATACTCTTCTAGAGTATGCTCGGTTAAAAGAAAATTCTATTAAAGATTACAAATACATTGCTAGATGTGACCTGATTAAGGGATTTCCCTTAGATCTGTTAGGATCTTCACTTTGTTAGAAGTGACCTTGTTAAATGATTTCAAACACTCACTTAGAATGTTACCTTGCTAGAGGGTCTACATATAAGACTGTTAAGTCCACTCGGTTAAGAGATTTTCTGTCACTTACAAAATAACAATAATAAAATCTATCTGCAACTTCATATCTAAAATGCTAAAGCAGATTCTTATTTGCTCAAAACAATCTAGTCATGGGACTTATCTTGTCCCTCTGTTGGGCTCTCTACTCTATTATTCAAACAGGTCTTCAAGCTTCTGTGCTCGGTAATCACTATGTAGCATCCCTGTGCATACACTTGCCCACATACCTTGTTTATTAACAATTCCTTATTTATAAACAATTTCTAACGGCTAAATCTCCTTGATCACATTTTCCATGATCAATCTTAGCCATCAGATCTTCAAACTTGACTAGGTTCAATGTATCCTTCCGATCTGAAAATGTTTTACCATACCTCAGGACTTGCATTCCTATCTTGGAACTTGCATAAGGTTATTGCAGTTCAATCTACGCTGTAGATCTTCCTGTCGATTTTCCTTTGCCATAGATCCTTAACAAAACTTCATACATGACATACCAATCATTTATACATCTCCAGCTAATCATTGTCCTTCATTAAATAATGCGTTTATCCATCCCATGCGCACTATCATAACTCGGTTGTAACTTGGTAAATACTAAACTTTACTCGGTAGACATTTCACCTTCATTAACCGATATCGATAACCTTAGGGTTTATAGACCAGGTTCCTCAGGGTTTACCGACTAGGTTCATTGCTCGGTTGCATAGTATAGTATTAACCTTACAATCAACAACATATGTAGGATATCAAAACAATCTAAACATCATGATCTCATCATTGTCTAACTTGGTAATAGTTGCCCATTGAATAACTTATTCCTCCCTTTATTCATCACATTCTTTTTGTGTCTTTTACCGACATCTTAATTCTCTTCTGCAATACCCTAAAATTGGTCATCTAAACCATAGGCCCCTAATCTCGACAACATCACTAAGGTCCTAACCAAAGGCAATTAAATTAATCTTGAGCACATTATTAATTCTTTAATTATCAAAAATCACATGGCAAATCAACTTCTCAACATTAATTAAATATTTATTTAATTAATCAAATCATTTCCAAGAATATCATTTTGATCAATTATCCCATTTTCATTTATTAAATATCCTTGCATATTTAATTAATTAATAAATTTGCGATTCAATCATGCAAAAAGGATTAATTTATTACAAAGAGTTGAATTGAAAATAAAACGACAAAAAGAATTGAATTGAGAAAGAAATCAAACTTGAGATATTATTTCTTTTTCTAAATTTAGAACTTGAAATCAGAAAAGCAATTTAATTGAATTATTGAATTATTCTCTAAAATTGAAACTTAAAGCTTTTCAGAAAAAGAAGTTCAATTGCATTGAAAAAACCTTTTTCTTGAATAAATCAAATATGTGCATGGAATTAATTTATTATTATTTTCCAATGCAACTTGGACTTCTAATTTGAATGCATTTCAATTAAACTATAATTGGAATCTATCTCAAGGTTAACTGAATCTGATTTCTTAATTATTTCAATTAATCCTAAATTGAGCTTTTCTCTTATGATTCTCTATAAATTCAGTCTTCAGCTCTCATTCCAATTCACCCCAGAGATTTTTAAGAACACGGTTGGAGATTATTATCACGCTAATTTCGCTTTGGAGTCATTGAGATTATTGTGATTTTTTAGATTATTTGCATCCATTTTACATTCATTATTGCTTGCATCCATTGTTGCTTGAATTGGTTATTATTGCTTGAATTATTCATCCATCTTGCATCCATATAGCTTAATATCATATAGATTAAATCCTTCGTCTTGGTGTAGTCTAGTCACTAGTATTGCTTATAAAAATCTGAGAGCAATCTTATACTCGCATCTTTTAGAAGGCAATTAGTCGCTTTGCTATGGTTTATTTCTTATTGATTATTGATTACTAACCATGCATATAATGACTTAATTGAAGTGTTGTGCTTGCAGCTACAGGTTCACTTTTTCACACACACATCTCTGACGCCCACCGTGGGGCCCGAAGACTACATTTTTTTTGGCCTCCAAGACTGACTGCTTTATTTTTTGTTATTTTCCAAGTTTCAGATTTTTCAGTTTTTCGTCCGTACATCTGGTACGACAATTCTTACAGGCTGAAACGACAAACTGCAGGTGTCGCACGAATTACAAATATATTATCATACGATCAGATCCTTTTTCGTACGAGTAGAAATCATCTATCGTATGAGCCAACATCATCAACAATCTTCTTTCGTACGATATTGTATCTTGTCTCGTATGAGTCAAGTGTCTGTCGTACGATTCTGTATTTTTTGGTAAAAGAGGCAAATTTCATATTTTTTTCATTTCTAATTGATTATTCTGACGACTGACCCTGACTGTTTATTCTGTCTATCTCAGAGTTTTTCACAGCCTAATTAGTTTTTGCATAATGCTTGTTGAAGAATATGCTTGTCGCACAAAGACAATATGACTACTGATTCATTGTCTTTGCAGGTTGCCTAAAGGAGAATCGACTAAGCATTGTGTATTCTTTAAATTCATTTTTAGGAACCTAACTTGCTATCTGGTTAAAGAACAAATCTGTCTTTTGTGCTTTTAGAAGATTCTGACAGGTAGGCGAGTATGCTCTTGTCTTTTTTTAGACAATTAGAAATCCAAACCCTTGAAGCTTTTTCTTTGTTTGAGATTTGTACATCTTTAGCAGGCCTGCCCTCCCGAGGGGTTGAAAAACTCTTAAAGTTGTTACGGTCAGTGTGCTCGAGAAATGACCTAAGTGGGAATGGCTAGACGCCAAGTACTCCAACCCACTATAAAATAAATGTGATTTGATGAAAATCAAGTCAATGATAGTGCTCGGGAATAGCTCTCCTTCGTACCTTCGGGTATATTAAACCTTAGTTTTCAAGGATGGGAGACCTCTTAATTGAGTTTATACCTCGATGCGTCGAATAGATCCCTGACTAAATCCAATTTAAAATTAGAAGCTACCCGTTTCATCTCCAAAAGGGGGATAATCTTTGTGCAAGAGAGATAGTAACTCTCCCAAGACACTTGTCATTTCGTGCCCCCATTAGTGTTTGGAGTCGGATAATACGGTGTTGAGAATCCATTGCGTGAGACTCAGCGGCTGTATTCTGATTAGCTATTGGGTGTGTACCTGATTCTACAAGAAAAGGTTTTCTTTCCTCACCAAATTCCTTAGGGTTTGCATGCTGTGATTGGAGTCACTATACATACTACTTGTTTTCTGTGTTTTCATCCCTGAAACAAAAACTGGAATACCAAAAATTAGTGAAGACCAGAAACAACTCAGTGAGTCAAAACTCTATCCATGTTAGAAACTAGTCCATCCTAAGTCAAAACTCTGTCCATGTCAGAAACTAGCCAATCCTAAGTCAAAACTCTGTCCATGTCAGAAACTAGCCAATCCTAAGTCAAAACTTTGTCCATGTTAGAAACTAGTCTATCTTGGTAAAAAATCAGTCCATCTCAGAATTGGTCATACTTAGCAATCAGAAAAACTCAAAATTTCTAGGCTCTGTCCTGTAAACAGTCGTATGAGTCTGATAATTCATTGTCCTATATCACATCCTGTGTCATACGAGTTTTCTGGTTTGTCGTCCTAGACCCAATTCTGTGTCGTACGAGTCATTTTACTCTATCATTTGACTTTGTATCCTATGTCGTACGAAACAAAACTACTCTGAGTCTTCTGTCATCCTACACATGCCCATTTGTTGTACGGTATGAGGCAGAAACTCATACGAAATAGAACTACTGTCGTCCTATAGCTACTAAATTGTCGTCCAGTCCAGAAAATCCTGTCGTACGAGTCTCTGGTTTTGTCAGAACAGAACAATCAAACTTGCCTAGAAATAGCTTACAACAAACATAATACTGGTTATCATTTTCTTGAGCATAAACAGATCAAGACAGTGTACCTCTACCATTTGCATTGCATGATTTGGTCGATCACGTTTCAGCTAGTTTAATCAACTACCTATCAAATTTTAGTCACTTAGATAACGTCTTATATAGGATAGATCATTCTTGAAACTAGACTGCATCTTACACTACGCTTAGAATCAACTTGGATAATGTCTTAGACAGGATAGATCATTCCTGAAATCAGACAAAATCTCAGTTGTTTCTCCCAAACAATACTCTAAATAGAACAAACTAGCTCTGAAATTGATCTTGACCTCTGCATCGCAAAACAACTTTAGGTCACACTAATCCATAAAAATGCCTATTCAAACTAGGAGTTCTCGTAAGAAACAAGCCAAAGGCAAAGAACAAACCTTCACCTATCAAGATAATCCATTCTACGTGAAGGATCCACTCACTGACATGCCGTTGTCATCAGGCGGACCAATTTTTGATGAACCAAAATTTCCTGCTATACAATGATGGAAACAAAAATGACCATAATATTCCCGAAAATCATAACAACTCCTCATCATCAAGTGAGTTTGATGAAGATGTTGAACCTCTAGAAAAAGAAATCCTTGACTGTCAGAAAGACAAAGACTTTAGAAAAATGATGAAAACTATCATGACCCGAGAAAAGGAAGACTATTTCTTAGAACTAGAAAATCAAGGTGCCAAAATTCCTATTGGATATGATGTTCGAACACTTGTTACTAAAAGGGAAGACTCACCTATAATCATGGTACACAAACAGTTACTAGCTTTGTGGATGGAGCTCACAGAGCTAAAGAATAAGCACAAGTCCCCAAAACAATATTCTTTGGAAATAATATGTCCCTTTCCATTTGACAAAAATCTACACATGCCTCCATTTCCTTCATGAGTGGAAATCCCAAAATTTGACAAATATGACGGTACCTCAGATCCTCAAGATCATGTTAGGGAATTTAGTGTTTCTTGTATGGAATTCATGCATGATCAAACATACCTCATGCGTCTCTTCCCAAGGAGTTTAGGGGGTCAAGAAATGGAATGGTTGTCAAGTCTACCCAAAGGAATAAAAACATTCGAAGAACTAATCCAACTGTTTTTACAACAATACTCATACAACATTCGACATCCTATGACTATGATCGATCTTTTTAATACTCAACAGAAAATAGGGGAACCTCTTCTTACTTTTCTCCAATGCTAGAGGAGGATGTTCTCTAGGTACCCATGACCTATTCGAGACTCTAAGAAAATAGATATATTTGTCAATAACTTGGTCCCCAAACTGAAATATAGCGTACAAATGCAAGTACACCCATCATTTAACAAAATGGTAGATAATTCCATTCTAATGGAAGATGTGCTCATAAAGAAGGGAGATATCACACCTTGGAAAGAAACACAAATAGGATCTAGCTCCAAAGAGAAGAACAAGTATTGGAAATTTGCCAAAGACAACAACAAGAATGTTGTTAATGATGGAATAGTAGACACTGTCAAAACCAACTCAAAATCCACAATATTCAACCTGGCTAGTGGTACACAAGCACTTAAAGCTACTGAGATTGCAGTAGAGAATCCGCCAAAGAAAACAAAGGAAAGGTTCAAAGAAAAGCCTTGGCTTTCCAAATCTAAGCGTGATTTTACTCCTCTTGAAGAATCATATGAGTCCGCTTTCAAAGCTCTGTTGGCAAACAACTTGATAACACTATCAGATAACTCCAGACCATATGATCTGGATGTCAAACCAAGATGGTGGAGAGAAAATGAATACTGTGACTTCCATCGGGATAAGGGTCATAACATAAACAATTGCATGAAGCTAAAACATGAGATTCAGGATCTCATAGATGCTGGTAAAGTTGTTGTTGGGAATCATCCAACCAATGCTGATCATAGAGCATTTAAAGACCCTTTGCCTACTTACGAACAAGGTGATTCCTCAAAGACCAAAGGAGGTGCCAAGGTAAATTATGCTTATGCCAGCCAGGACAACATTATCAACATGATTGAACCTTCACACTCAGAATATTGCAATGTGATTATAGTTCAAGATAAACCAAATGAATCATGATATGCAAAAGCTCTGACCAGATCTCAAAAGAAAGTTACCCTCCAAGGAGCTAGTTCTTCCAACCTGGCTCAAGAAACATCAAATCCAACAACCTTGCCAAACAAACAAAAGGAATCAATCTTGGATAAATTTAAAAGATTAACCTCATCATCATCCTCTGGATACAGCATGGTTGAATAGTTAAAAAAGATAAAAGCTCAAATTTCAATTTTTGAATTGCTACAACTCTCATCTGCTCACAAGGAAATCCTAGACAAAGCATTGCTCACTACCAATGTTCCAAAAGATTTAGACATTGATCGGTTTCAGTCTATGGTGGGTCATCTGACTTCACCTCACTATTTGACCTTCTCTGAAGAAGATGACAATTCATTAAATAATCCACATAACCAGCCATTGCATATTGAAGCCATGATCCACAAACATAGAGTTAAATGTGTTTTGATAGATGGAGGTGCGAGGTTGAATATTTGTACTTATCATCTACTTACACAACTAGGATTCTCTGAAAATATCATTGATCCAGGCAAGAAAATAACAATTAAAGCCTATGATGAAGAAGAGAGGACCTCCAAAGGTCTGGTATCATTACCAATCAAAGTGGGACCGGTAGAGAGAGATGTCCTTTTCCAGGTTTTTGATATTCCATTGTCATACAATATATTACTGGGCAGGCCATTGATTCATGAAATGAAGGCAGTATCATCAACATATCACCAATACTTAAAGTTTCCTTATAACAAAGCAGAAGTTAGTATTCCTGCTGATACAAATGTCATTTGTAATACATTGACAGAAGGTGCAGATACTTTTGTGCCTCATAATAGGGCAGCCTCTCCAAATGAAGATCCAGAAACATTGATGAAAGACTTAGAAAAGAGATTGAAGATTACAGATACTGACATGGATGGCTACAAGATAGAACCGGTACTATCATTAGTTTCTCTCCCTCCATCACCAAAATAGTTGGGCAAGCCATCAGAGGCTATGAGGACACAAACTTCGGCTCTGAATACTATATATGATGGTCTCTTCATACAGTCTTCTACCTCCTTGGCAGATGAAATAGAAGAGGATGTTGTGCTTAACTAGCTCTTTAAGGAAGATAGTCCAAATGAGGAAGTATGACATTGTGAGATTTCCTCAAACCAATATGGTTGTGGTTACAAAATGATTCAGTGCATGGGTTACTCAGGTACTTGTCCTTTGGGCAAACAAAAAGAAGGTATTACTAAACCAATTTAGCTACAAACCAAATCCACACATGATAAGGCTGGACTGGGACACAATCCTATAAAGACATCAGAACAAAAACATGTTTCTAAGTCTAAAGGCTCGAAAAAGATATCGCCTTTAACATTACATGAAGCAGTCACTAAACAAACAAAAGTAGAATGTAGAAAAGAGAAAGAGGAATCAACGGTCAAGAAAGAAGAAATAGTCAGTGCTCAAGCTTTGACGGTATCAGCTACGATAATACAAGAAGTTGAGGTTCCTGAGGATATAAGAGATGAAGTTGTAAGAATCAGAGAATTGTTTGCACCATTAAAAGTTCCAGTCACATATACTACCAGGCAACAAGTAGATGATTCAGAGACTGATTCAAATGAGTATGAATGGGGTCCTGACTATCTTTCGAACATATCCACTACAGAAACTCTAGAAGAATCTAGTGGTGTCATAGATGATACTCAAGAGCTAATGCGCATAAAACTAGAGAGGGAAATACAAGAAATTAGACAAAAGAGACAAGCAAATTATGAACAAGCATTGAAAGAAGGAACAATACTAGAAAGCTTCTCATCCATGTGTCCTTATCCTAAAACAAAACAAATCAGTTATAGCACTACACAGGAAGAGTTAGAAGCTGCAAAACAAGAACCAGTTATCAGTATAGAAGAAGTTGAATGGAGTAGATGACAAAAAATCATAGAAACAATGAGATCATGTCAACAGGTGTGTCAGATACAAATGACAAATGAACCACAATATGAAGGAACTTATAGCATTAAAGATGTTACTATTGATACCATACATATGCTTACTAAATCACCTGAAAGAGACTTGGAAACGTCATCTGATACCTCTGATGATTCTGATGACTCTCATGATAGTCCTGTTCATGATGATACCCACTCATCCTCAAATTCTGAATCATCTGATACAAACAATGAAAAGTTGCCTACTAGTCTTATTGTTGTTAAACCATGACATGATGTCCAGTCCGGCGTAGTAAATGACATTACAAGTATGTCTATTGGATTAGATAGATTAAAGATTAATGTGAACTTTAATAATCATGATCTGACTCTTCTAGGTCTCGAGACACTTATGCAAAGTATCATTCTGGAACTCGACTTTTCGATCCATAGTTGTGATAACAATATTGTGAATGCTCTTGAACCTATCCAAAATTTGTCGTTAGTACATCCTGATTTGATTGACTGTACTTTACAGAATCAACCCATGGATATACCTACTTTTGCCAATGACTATACATTATCCTATTATCACAATGTTGTCGAACCTATGAACTCTTCCACCAGTGAATGGAGTGAAAATATGACTGAAGAGGATATCAAGTATCTTAGTCACAAAAACAAGAAAAATAAAAATAAAAGATTTGATGGCGAAAACCATATTATGGAGATGTCAGAATCTAAAAAAGAGAAAATAAAGGATGTACCTAAAGGTGAAAACCTCTTTGAGATGCCTGAAGTGAGATACTTGGTATACTACCCAGTCATTTTCAGGAGCAGTCTTCCATATTGATCAAGCCAACTCAGCCAGTGAATATCGGGAATCAAGAGACACCACAAATTATTCATGTAGCTCAATCGCTATCAACAGAGGAATTGAAGGATTTCACTCAGCTATTCTTAGAGAAGAAAATAAACTTTGCATGGACGTATTCTGATATGCAGGCTTGGATCCTAATCTCATTATGCACCATCTCTCAATCACACCAGGAGTAAAACCAGTTAAACAAAAACTCTGTAAGATGCACCCGCATGTCGCACTATTGGTCAAAGCTGAACTAGAGAAACTACTCAAAGCTGGACTTATCAGAGCAATAGATTATGCTGAATGGATTTCCAACATAGTACCTGTGTCGAAGGTAGATAAATCTATCAGAGTTTGTATAGATTTTAGAGATCTCAACAAAGCATGTCCAAAAGATGACTTTCCATTGCCAAATATTGATATGATAGTCAACATGACAGCTGGGTATGAGATGTACTCACTAATGGATGGATTTTTCAACTACAGTCAGATTAAAATCGCTCCTGGAGATCAAGAAAAGACAGCTTTCACCTATGCATGGGGAACCTTTTGCTGGAACATTATGCCATTTGGGTTAAAGAATGCGGGGGCGACCTATCAAAGAGCAGTTACAACTATCTTTCATGATATGATGCATAAGAATATGGAAGATTATGTTGATGACACCTTGGTGAAGACTATGAAAAGATCAATGCATATTCAAGAGTTAGGTCCTATACTTGACAGAATGGAAAAGTTTAAGCTCCGATTAAATCCAAAGAAGCATACATTTGGAGTGACATCTGGTAAACTACTTGGCTACATCATTTCAAAGAAGGGCATTGAGGTTGATCCTAAGAAGGTCCAAGCTATAATGGAAATGCCACCTCCAAAGAACATCAGTCAAATGAGAAGTCTACAGGGACATCTCCAATCCATTAGAAGATTCATTTCTCAACTAGTAGACAAGGCTCAACCTTATACAAAAGTATTGAGAAAAGGAATAATATACAACTGGGATCAACAGTGTGAACAACATCTTCAGTAGATAAAAGAGTACCTGTCTAATCCACCGATATTGATGCCACCTATTCAGAGTGAGCCACTATCTTATATATATCAGCAATGGATTCATCACTGGGGGCACTTCTGGCGCAATAGGATGACAACAAAAAAAGAACGAGCTATTTGTTACATTAGCAGGACATTGGTGTCTTATGAAATGAGCTACAGTATAATAGAAAAAGTATGCTTGGCATTAGTCTTTGCATCATAGAAACTGAGACACTATATGCTGGCACATTCAGTCAAATTGGTGGCCAAAATTAATCTACTCAAGTATCTTCTTAATAAAGCAACACTCACCGAAAGATTGGCAAAGTGGGTAATGATCCTTACAGAGTTTGACATTGAATACGTGGAATGCAAAGCCATAAAAGGATAGGTAATTGCTGATCAACTCGTTGAAGCTCCACTTGAGGATACTCAACCACTACACATCAAGTTCCCAGATGAATCAATAATGCATCTTACTCAACAACCCTGGAAGATGTTCTTCGATGGTTCCTTTACTCAAAATGGTTTAGGTGCTGGCACACTATTCATTACTCCTTAGAAGTATTCAATTCCAAAGTCTTATAAGATTCTCTTTCTCTACACAAACAACATTGCAGAATATGAAGCTTTGGTGAATGGAATAAAACTAGCCATTGAATAGAAGGTTGTTGAATTACATATTTATCGAGATTCTCAGCTGGTCATCAATCAAATCAACAATACATATCAGACTCGAGATGAGAAATTGATTCCTTACAAGAGGATGGTAGACGATCTCAATAAGTATTTTGCTTTTGTATCATTCCAACAAATTCCTAGATTAGCGAATAGAGCAGCAGATGCAAAAAATCAATAGTTTCACGATAATAAAGGGAAGTTTGAACCCAACTGGCTGGGTCCCTACATTGTTACTGCAATATTCGGCTCTGGTGCCTATCAACTCTCAAACTTAGAAGGAGAACAACTCTGTGAACCGATTAACACCATCCACTTGAAGAAATTCTTCGCTTAGCACTCTCTGCTCCAGCAAACTTGTACAATTGGAAAAAGTCCTGAAGAAACCAAAAAAAAAAAATAGAAAAGAAAAGAAAAAATAAATAAAAAAGAGAGAAATTGCCCTTGTGAAAATTTGGTAAATAGGCACCTTGGTAAAAAAAAATGAATCTCTGCCAAGTAGGTGAAAACCTGGCAAACAGGCACCTCTTGTACTCAAGCGCTCCATCTATCAATGCAACGTTGGCATTTCCCTCTTTCAAGCATCTTTTGCTTTTGCTTGTACATATTTTCAGTCACTTTTGTGACATTTTGGTTCATTGGAACCCTCATGACTTGAAACCGATCAACGTCCTAGTCTTAGGTTACCCAACAAAGCACATTACATATCCTAAGTAGTGTCAACCAAGTCATTATTCAGTCAGTGAAACCTGGTCATCCACTCCAAGTCAGTTACCTGTCTCCTGACTACTACATAGTTTTTATCACTGAGTTCACAAGCAAAACAACATAATGGAAAACAATCACTAAACAGTTTGAGCTATGCATGAAAATTTTCTTTGTGTGCTATCTTTTATATTGGTTTTCAATTATTATCCCTTTGAGTAACTTGAGGAAGTCTATCTTGACTAAGAGGAGCAAAGATTGGGGGCATAATATTTTCTTTGTTTTCTGCTTGTAGGAATGATCCCAATGATTTGGAAACATATAAATTAGCTGGGTGTCTGTGATAAGAGCCTTCACATTAAGGTGAAATTGCCTCACATACCTCAACTTTGCTTATTTGTATGCTACAAGGAGGTCCATATCATTTCTCTATCTGTTTTGAGGGAATTTCTTTATGATGCAATTTGGGTCCCTGTGAAATATGTCCAAGGATATGAACGAAAAAAGGGTCATTGCGGACAAGATAATTAATATTGCACATTGAAAAAGAAAGGAACTCTAATCTCCCTATTGTGTTCATTATGCTCAGTGATGAATCTTAAGTATGTTAAATCCAGTGACTAGGTTTAGGTTGCATTTTGCATATCATTTTGCATTTCATTCCACATTTTTGTGAATCTAGAGTGATTTTGGTATAGTAATAATCTCTTTATCTTCTGAATGAGAGCTGAAAGCATCATAATTTCTTATGCTAAGTGGTCTTTTTATCATTATTTCTTCAATCGAATACTTGTGTTTTGAGATGTTTAGCTGCATACATAACATTTCAAATAGATTCATTCATTCATTTCATTATTATTCATTTACATTGATCTTATGGCATAGAAAAAACAAAAAATTGCATTACTCATTACTCATTACTCATTTTCATTCATTCATTTATTTGCATATAAAAAAGAAACCAAAACATAGACATCCATATTCATTTGCATTACATACATTCATGCTGAAATAAATGCATACATATAGAATAAAGCATATAGAAACATCTCATAGTCGATCAACACAAGTACGATGAAGTCAAATCAGATCTCGTATATATATATATATATATCATATCAAGTCTAAGGGTACAAAATGATGTCCAATGACATATACAAACTCCCATTGGAGCAAGAATCGTATCGGTTACAAAAAAATGGGTGTGTCTACAAAAAATATCCCAACTACAAAAAGAATCATCTAGCTGGTGCCCTCTCCCTCATTGCCTAGTGGAGGAGGAGGAGCCTGATGCTCGAGATCCTGTCGAGGTGCTCGTGCTCCCTCTGATCTAGCCATATACTGTGAATAGGGTTGCACCTACTATGCAATAGGAACTGCGACACTATATGCCACCACATAATATGTAGCCCTACTGCTCTGAAGAAGCACCTCCTGTCAAAGAGACTCTATCTCTACTCTCAACTCGGCTCTCAATTTTGTGATTTGGCGATCACGCTTGGCCCTAACCTCGACTAGCTATCGGTCTCACTCCGCCAGCTGAGTCTGAGCCACTATCAATTGTGACTGTAGCTCTACAAGGCGTGCTCTCATCGACCATCCTGTGTCAGCCCCCTGCTCTCTCGCAGGCTCTCCGCCGCCATCTCCACCGCCATCTCCACCCGTGGCTCCACCCTGCTCATCCCGCCACTGTCGGACCTGCCTCAGAGCTGCTCGCTCCTCCTCTCTGCCACCCAACCACATGCCTACTCTCCCAAGGGATCCACCCTCACCCCTCTATTGTCCAACATCAACTTGCACTCCGTTGCCACTAGCACCAGGATCACCACCAGTCCATTGTGGAACATCTGGTCTCTGGCCCTATCCCTGCCTATGGCCTTGTCTCTATGCCTATCCCTATGCTGGTGCGGGGGCATCATCCTCGACATCCTCAATATGAGGACAATGCTCTCCTGGATCTATAAACCGAGGGAATGGATGTTGCTGAAAGTAATCCCGATACTAGGGCAATACCCCTGCATCTGCTATATCATCCAGGTAATCCCACCTTAGATGGTGTAAACCTGTCAGCTCCTGAATCGCTAAAGCATAGGATAGCCTAGGTGATCATCCCTATCTCTCCTCATCAGTGTATTGAGCATACGTTGTATACCCCTGAGAGATACCCTGAGGCCGGCCGTACTGCCTCATCACTCGTGAAACAATGAATCACTCCACAATAGTTTGTGACCTCCCAATCAGTGGGCGTGTAACAAAAAGATCTCTCTGAACCACCCGCCAGTCATCCCATGACTCCAATCCCCTATATGATCTCCATATGATAGCTATCAGATCATCGAGTTATCATCACCAGAAGTCTATCTTGCCCAGATGGGGCTGCGTAATATATCCAGCATACCTATAAATAATCGGTTGCCCTAGCTCTCTGCTATCATCAACTATCGGCTGACAAACAGAAAGGTGCTCCCAAGCCCACACCTATTAAATGTACACCCTTGCAGCCATGCTCTGCCCATCTCTGTAGACAATCTCATGCATCTCCCGATACATGTGGGCCAACAAACAAGAGCCCCAGCCAAGTCTCTGAGGGGTCTCTATCAACCTCTCCAACATATGGCCCCATCCACTTTGAAAACCTTGTTGCCCTTTGTCTGGCATCAAAAAGCAACCAATGAAACCTACTAGGACACATGCCAGTGGATACTCCTCACTGTACCTATCCATCAATATATCCCAACTCATAGAACGAGTCAAGATATTGGGATCCCTGAATACGTTCCTAAGAGCCTGTAGTCTAGGTAACAATGCAATATCATTATCCACCTTATCCCCAGCAAAAGGGATATGAAGGATCCTATACACATCCTCGGGGTGATAGTCAACTCCCCAACTGGAAAATGAAAGGTATTATGCTCTGAATGAACCACTCTACCAATGCTGTGAGCATCCCGTGGTTCACACGAATATCAGGTAACCTCATCAGGTGAGTCAAGCCACACATATCAACATGAGCCTGCTCAACCTTAGACAAATCATGAACCAAAGCCATAGTGGGAGGATATACACATCTGAAGAGCACAGGAGGTAAGCACACCTAAAAAAAAACCCAAGAATTCTCATCAGAAAACATTCCAAATGAGCCTACAAGAGAAGTTAAATATCACGCAAATCCAACTAAGTCAAATGCAAAAGCAAAATTTCATGTTTACACTTTCAAAAATGGTCACTATCTTCTGAATGACAAAACACAATCAAACAACATCTCGTACGAGTCAGGAATGGCTCTTGTACGAGTAAACAGCCTCGAACGACAAACTTTTACACATCGCATGACAAAATGGTCTTTTAACAAACCTGTCGTATGACACGAGGGTTAATCCCGTACGACAAATCTAATGGCTTTAAACGATTAAAGACAATTTGCTAGTTTCTCATACGAGATAGGATCTTGTCTCGCACGATAAACCGCAACTCCCGAGCCCAAAACCTGTGAAAAACATGAAAAATAAACAAAAAAATTCAAAATTGGAAACAAAAAGAGGCTAAAGATCGATCACTTACCCCTGGCTCGTAGTTTTGGGGTTGATTGTGATGTCTCTGGTGCTCAAATCGATGCTGACGAGTAGGGACCACCATTTTTCTTCGCAGAAGGCTTTTTGAATTTTCAAACTTGGAGGGTTAAAATGATTTGAAAATGACACTTTCGTCCTATATATAGCCTAAAACCTAATTTTTCAACTTGCTCCGATGGTCATGAAAATTGTACCCTTAGCTAATTTACCTGCTCTGATTCCATTTTCGGGATCGAAATCAAAATTCGATATCATCTTGCTAGTCAATTTCATAATTTTGACCACTTAGCGCTTTTTTCATCAAATGCTCATTCTTTCTTCAAATTGCGCTCAATTTCAAACACTGAATCTTAATTCAATTTCGTTCTACACATCAACATTACAATCAACTCTATGCTCAATTTCTTATCAATCATCACCAAAATTTTCAAAAAAAAAAATCCTCAGAATCAATTTGTGCTCAAATAAGTTATTTTCGCCAAACAATTGCCTATATTCAATCCCTCGCTATCTTTCGATTTCGCTCCCAAGGGGGTATACTCACGACCTTATGACCTTACATCTTTAATGTCGAGATAATTTTTCAAATCTTCATCAAAAGTCAAGCAAATTTTTTTTTTAAAAAACTAAAGAAAATCAATTCTCATTGCTAAGGGGCATCTCAGCTTCATTGCTTCACATCAAGTTGAGATCTCTCGATTATCTGAATCAAATCAATCACTAGGGGCATATCAGTTTCATCACTTCAAATCAAGTTGATATTTGTCTTTCATCTGAATTAATCTCTTAATGTTAATCAGTTTCATCGCTTCAAATCAAACTGATTATTCGTTTAAACTCAATCAAAAGTTTAAAGAGTTTATTTGATCACACTAAATCTAAGCAGGTGTTCAGTATTTGTTTCTTGATCAAGTTGAATGGTTATTATTCACTCATCGTGTCTTGATCAATCAAGTTCAAGATCGATTTTTATCATCACTCACTGTATCTAAGATCAATCAAGTTCTAGATCAGTAAGATCCGCTTCTTGATCAATCAAGTTCAAGTTCGGTATCTTTGTTTTCTATTGTTCTTTAGTTCAATCAAGTTTGGGATCGGTATCACTTTAATCAAACTTCATTCAGCTTTGTCGCTTCGAATCAAGCTAAACACCTTGCTTTTCATCTAGTTCGTGATCAATCAAGTTCAGAACTGGCATCTCCTAGACATCACACATTCTTTGAATCAAAGCACTGCTCGCACATTAATTCAAAGACGGGCAAATGTAATACCCTAAAATTGGTAATCTAAACCATAGGCCCCTAATCTCGACAACATCACTAAGGTCCTAACCAAAGGCAATTAAATTAATCTTGAGCACATTATTAATTCTTTAATTATCAAAAATCACATGGCAAATCAACTACTCAACATTAATTAAATATTTATTTAATTAATCAAATCATTTCCAAGAATATCATTTTGATCAATTATCCCATTTTAATTTATTAAATATCCTTGCATATTTAATTAATTAATTAATTTGTCATTCAATCATGCAAAAAGGATTAATTTATTACAAGATGAATTAATTTATTACAAAGAGTTGAATTGAAAATAAAACGACAAAAAGAATTGAATTGAG
This sequence comes from Cryptomeria japonica, assembly GCF_030272615.1. Taxonomy (NCBI): domain Eukaryota; kingdom Viridiplantae; phylum Streptophyta; class Pinopsida; order Cupressales; family Cupressaceae; genus Cryptomeria; species Cryptomeria japonica. Next base: position 386,479,296 of record NC_081409.1, read on the forward strand.
AAAGAAATCAAACTTGAGATATTATTTCTTTTTCTAAATTTAGAACTTGAAATCAGAAAAGCAATTTAATTGAATTATTGAATTATTCTCTAAAATTGGAACTTAAATCTTTTCAAAGAAAGAAGTTCAGTTGCATTGAAAAAACCTTTTTCTTGAATAAATCAAATATGTGCATGGAATTAATTTATTATTATTTTCCAATGCAACTTGGACTTCTAATTGGAATGCATTTCAATTAAACTATAATTGGAATCTATCTCAAGGTTAACTGAATCTGATTTCTTAATTATTTCAATTAATCCTAAATTGAGATTTTCTCTTGTGATTCTCTATAAATACAGTCTTCAACTCTCATTCCAATTCACCCCAGAGATTTTTAAGAACACGGTTGGAGATTATTATCATGCTAATTTCGCTCTGGAGTCATTGAGATTATTGTGACTTTTTAGATTATTTTCATCCATTTTACATTCATTATTGCTTGCATCCATTGTTGCTTGAATTGGTTATTATTACTTGAATTATTCATCCATCTTGCATCCATATAGCTTAATATCATATAGATTAAATCCTTCGTCTTGGTGTAGTCTAGTCACTGGTATTGCTTATAAAAATTTGAGAGCAATCTTATACTCGCATCTTTTAGAAGGCAATTAGTCGCTTTGCTATGGTTTATTTCTTATTGATTAATGATTACTAACCATGCATATAATGACTTAATTAAAGTGTTGTGCTTGCAGCTACAGGTTTACTTTTTCACACACACATCTTCTAATCAATCTTCTCAAGATATGGCAACATCATACTGAATCAGATAATCAATTTCTTGACATCAATCTTCAACAACCTTCTCAATATCCGTATTGAATATCAACAATCTTTCTTACTGTAATGCCAACAATTGATTTTTCTAAGGGGCATCAAAGAAGATTGTGTTGACTCCTTAGATCTAATGGGAGGAGGAGATATTACTCAAGTTCAATGGGATGATATCAGACAAATCTGTCAAAAGTATTCAAGAGCTACAACAAAAAGGGGAAGACACTATAGGCTTGGTTCTTAAATTGTGAAGTCATCTTCAACAGTCTCAAGAATGGAAATAACTCATCTGTTGAAGGATTTTAAAGAAGATATAATTAATAATATGGCTACCCAATTGGATACACTATAGGAAAAGAAGAAGCATGAGGAGGTAGAGGTTATGCTTGCTGAATTTTTTCCTCACTGTCAACAAAAGAAGAAGGACTATAGATACAAATTGTTACCTAAAATTGATAGCCAACAGAGTTTCCTAGACTTCAAGGCTATCTATGTAGATGATGAACAACTCTTTTATGTTGCGCAAAAAGAAGGCCTTGGCCTCCAAGACAAGGTATGCCACAAGATTTGTTGTCATTTTCTAATCCTTATATGAACTTCAATGCATAAAACAATCAATGGCAACCACCATATTCCCAAAATTTTGGAAATTATACTCCTCTGTCTTGGAATAACCCTCAAAACCCTTGGCCTAATTATCAAAATTCCTCATCTCAATGGAAGAAGCCACAAGTAAATTGGTCTCCCCCTCAAGGTAACTGGAAATAATCACCACAATGGAGGGGAGGACAACAATGGGTAACCAGTCATCAAGTTTCCTGCAGCCATAGCAACAGCCCCAACAACCAACTTTAATGCCACCAACTCCTACTACCACTTCATCCAAGCCAACCCAACTGCCAACTCGGCTTGTTCCAAATCCAAATAGCAAACCACAACAGCAACAACAAGTCTTTTCTACTGATCCTAATAACTATCCTACATACTCTCTCAATATAAGTTATATTCATTTGAGGTTAGGCACAACATTGCCTACTCCATCTCCTCCAATCATAACAGAGTTACCAACAAAGAAGACTACCCAGGAAAGCATACCTGATCAATCTGGAAACCCTGAGTAGGTTTAGGAGTCTGAAACTTTAGATATACCTATAAGAACTCCCTCGTTTCCTCAAATATTACAGGTAGAAGTATCTAGGTAGTAGGATGATATAGCTTTTGATCTTATTGATCAACTAAAACATATATGTGTTAAAATTCCACTATTTCAAGCTATTAAAGATATTCCCATGTATGGAAAATCTATTAAAGAGGCATGTCTGAAGAAACTTGGGAGGAAGAAAAAAGATCCAAAAATAGTGCATGTGGTAGGACAGTTGGCTGATATCATGTTAGGAAAAATTGTTGTCCCTAAATATTCTGACCCAGGTAGCCCTATTGTCAAGGTAGTTATTAATGGAACTCAAATAAAAAATGTCTTGATAGACTTAGGAGCAGCAATAAATGTGATGACTAAGGATCTCATGCAACAACTCAGCATTACTAGTCTCAGATCAACTCCAATGGTCATGCAGCTTGCTAATAGCTCTATTGTTCAGCCTAAAGGAATGGTTGAAGATATTGTTGTCACATTAGATTCTTGGGAATATCCTACTGATTTCATAATCCTCACTCACAAGGAAAAATTAGGTGGATATACAATTATTTTGGGAAGACCTTGGCTAGCAACAGTTGATGCATATATAGGTTGCAGATCCGAAGATATGAAAATTTCAGATGGTATTACTACCAAAACACTTGCACTTTATTTTCCAGCACCACAACTTGATCAAGAATGAGTAGTATGGATAGATATAGGAGAAGAAATAGAGGAATTTAATTGTGTTCAACAACTAATGATGTTATCAAGGTACCCATTCATAGTACTTCAAGAGGATGATACAGTACTCTCTAACATCATAAGAAATTATTATGGAGCAACTCAACAATCATTAGGTATACCAATAAGTCCTTTGCATACCCTTCTCCCATCTACAGGCTTTTTAAATTCTCCTGTAGCCACAGATATGTTTCACACATTGATACCATAGGAGATTCAAACCTCTTGTTTGTCTGAAATATCTAATGCATAATTAGTAATTCAAAAAGAAGTTGTTGTAGGGAGAAATCTGAATATAAATAGTCAATTAGCAGCAGATCAAAGCTTGTCATTAACAAAATTACTCAAAGCTCAACAACAAGCTTTTGCATGGGATTATTAGGACATGAAAGGATTAAATCCTACATTGTGTACCCATAGAATTTATATCAAAGAAGATTGTAAACCAATTAGACAACCTCAGCGAAGGATTAATCCTTCTTTAAGAGAAATAGTTAAAGAGGAACTGCAAAAGTTGCTTCATGCAGGATTCATCTACCCTATTTCATACAGTCAATGGGTTTCTCCTCTGGTTTTAGCTCCAAAGAAAGGAGGAAAATGGAGAGTTTGTGTGGACTATAGGGAGCTCAACACTACTACCAAGAAGGATCACTTCCCACTTCCATTTATAGATCAAGTGTTAGACACTCTAGTAGGTAAGCATTACTTTTCATTTTTGGATGGGTTTAGTGGTTATAATCAAATTAGAATAGCTCCAAAAGATCAGGAATAGACTACCTTTACCTGCCCTTGGGGAACATATGCCTATTTAGTCCTTCCTTTTGGTTTATGTAATGCTTGTGCAACCTTTCAAAGGGTTGTCCTCAGTATATTTTCAGACATATCCTATGATTGTATGGAAATATACAAGGATGACTTTACTACTTATGGAACTACATTTGAAGATACATTACAAAATCTAACCAAAGTATTGCAATGGTGTGAAGACCACAATTTATCCCTAAATAGTGAAACTATTTTATGATGATGCAAGAAGGTATAGTGTTGGGGCATCAAATCTCTCAATCGGGTATTCAAGTGGATCCAGCTAAAATAGAAGTAATACTTGATCTTCCTGCCCTTGTCAAACAAAAGGATGTGAGAAGTTTTCTAGGCCATTCAGGGTACTATAGGAGATTTGTCAAGGATTTTAGTCAAAAAGCAAAACCATTATGTTCTTTATTGACAGAGGAAGCTGAGTTTGAATGGACAGTTGCATGTGAAAAATAATTTTCTCAACTAAAATAAGCCTTAACCCTGGCCCCTATTCTTAAAGGACCTGATTGGTCAATTCCTTTTCACATTCATATAGATGCATCTGATTTTGCAATAGGAGCAGTTCTGGGGCAGAAGCAAGGAGATTTGGAAAATGCAATTTATTACATTAGTAAAAATTTGCAAGGACTAGAACTAAATTACACTGTTACTGAAAAGGAGATGTCAGCTATCATCTATGCCCTTAATAAGTTCAGACACTATATAACTAGATATCAAATCTTTGTACATATTGATCATGCAGCCATCAAGTACCTCATGAACAAAAGCTCCATTACAAGTAGATTGCCAAGATGGTTATTATTAATACAAGAATTTTCTATTACTATCATTGATAAATCAAGAAAAGCAAACGCAGTGGCAGATTTTTTGTCAAGGATTCACACACCAGACAATATGGAGGTCATTAATGATTCCTTTCCAGATGAGCATTTTTTTTCAATCATTTTATATATTCTATGGTATGCTGACATAGCTAACAAGACACCCCCACATTTCTCACCCAAAGAAAAAAGACTACTAGTTGAAAAGAGTTTCAACTTCTCATGGATAGAAGATTGCTTATTTTATACAAGGCTAGATCAAGCTATGAGGTGTTGTGTAAGAGAAGATGAGACATATGATATACTTCATGCCTATCATGATGAACCTTGTGGAGGTCATTTTGTAGCCAAAAGAACGGCTCTCAAGATATTAACTACAAGGTACTACTGGCCAACCTTGCACAAGGATGCAATTAAATACACCAGGAAATGTGACAGATGTCAAAGAATGGGTAGACCAACTCGGTCTGATGAAATTCCTCTACACCCTCAGGTGGTTGTTACACTATTTGACAAATGGGGCCTAGACTTTGTTGGGCCAATTGATCAACCATCAAATGGTCACTCCTACATTCTTGTTTGTACTGACTATGTTACTAAATAGGTAGAGGTCAAAGCCTTCAATCATGCCAAAGACAATAAGGTGGTGAAATTTTTATATGAAGAAATATTCACTCAGTATGGGGTTCCTTTAGAAATACTGACAGATCAAGGGGCACAGTTCACTTCCACTCTGATCACAGCCCTAGTTAATAAATACAATGTTAGGCATAGGAAATCCACTCCTTATCATCCATAGGCTAATGGCCAGGTAGAGATTACTAATAGGGAGCTTGAATCAATATTGACCAAAACAGTAGAACTCAACAAAAAAGATTAGTCTAGTAGATTATTTGAAGTTGTATGGGCTTATAGGACCACCTGAAAAACTACAATGGGGTTTACACCATTTGAAATGGTATATGAGACAAAAGAAATGATGCCTGTAGAGTTTGAACATAAAACTTTGAGAACAACTATTTCCTTAGATATGACTCTATCTGTAGCACAAGAAGAAAGGCTCTTGCAAATTAATGCTTTAGATGAGATAAGGAAGTCTGCCCTGCAGCATATCGAATCTGTTCAAAACTGGCACATAAAGTGGCATGATCGCTATATCAAGGACAAATCATTCCAGCCAGGAGATTGGGCTCTACTCTATGATTCTAGATATAAAGATAATTTGGGAAAATTACAGACATGATCGATAGGACCTTATGAAATAATTGAAACATTTTCTAATGGTGTTGTTAGATTATCTACCATTGATCTTGTTAAGTTTAAATTGTTAGTCAATAGTCATTGGTTGCACCCATAACATAAACCTTTAAGCAAAGATGACTTCGTACGATAGTTTACCACTGCCAAGCATGTCGAGATTCCTATAGCCACTGATGACAACATTGTTGTCACCACTCCATCTTAATATCTTTACTGCATGATCATAATAAATACTTCCCCATCTAGCGGGAGTACTTTTCTGCATAATAAATATTCCATTCTGTATTCACTCATTTCCTTCCTTTCACTCCATCCATTTCTGCATCGTTGTCCATGCATGGCGGCTCAAATATCTTCAAGCTACAGTCATTCTCGTGTGATGTTAGGTACGTTCGTGTGTGTTTATTCTTGTTGCATGTATATAATTAAACCATATTTACTCTAATTATGATCTTTTCCATATTGTCCTTTCTTGGTCCTCCTTCGCATGTGTGGACACCTGTCAAGCCTTAGGTTGGGGGGGGGGAAGTACACTGATAATTACTCTAGCAGATAATTTTGATGTCCTCTCAGATTGCGTTTTATTTTATTTTTATTTTGTTTCAAATTTCTAGTTTGAGGTGATATCTTGCATTTTTCTTGTCTATTTTCTTAAAGATATTTTTAGACTACAGCTAGGTTCCGACCAAGTAAAGGAACATTGAATATGCTATAGTGTAGAGCATAGTGCAAAAACTAAGCAAATTTATGCCATTATAGAGTTGAAAGTGTTATTGCTGTAATGGGTGGTCCACCTGTTTGACATGAGCTAAAAGTCCATGAAGTTCTCCTTCAGGACCAAGATTATGAACCAGTATTCAGGAACGGTGGATGGCTGGATTATTTCTTAAAACTGATGGAGTTTAATGAAGAAATTGTGAGGGAATTTACCCGCACATATGTACATAACTATGTTGTTCCTAATGATGTTGATTAGAACCCTCTCCTTTACATTGGAGATATCCAATTGAGGGCTCTTATGTCATGGATGCAGAATGAAATATCAAGGGGAGAGTCATTTCAGATGCATCACAAGGAAGAACTTGATCTTTTATTACCCTTAAGGGTTGAATCAAGGGAACCCAGATGACTTTACTTTGATTGGCAGAATATTGTATACGAGCCAGATTATGCAAAGGAAATCCTACCCTTATGGGAAGATATATATAAAGAATATAAACAAATGGCTCCAATGGAAGGACAAGTGGCAATAGGACATGTATTCCAATGTAGGAATAGCCTAACAGATGAGTTGAAACAATCTGAGCCACACTCTACAAAAAAATTACCATGCAACATTAAATAGAGCACCCAAGTATATGCAGTTGGGAAGAACAAAGGGACGACATTGGCTTCCTCTCAGTTTTGAGCCTCCAATCCTCCTATGGCAATTGATTGGATGCAGGGATAGTGATCTACCATACAATGAAGTAACAAAATGTATAGGTGGAAAAGATTGGCGAAAATGAAAGGATTCTACTGGAGCTTATCTACAGGTGGTTCTGGATAGGTTACCCCAGGCAATTTTTGAATCAATCCCAAAATCCAAAATTTTCCTATTGCTGGAGGATCAACAAGAAGTTAGGCTAGAGGGAGATGATGAGCCTAAATAATGGCTCTATTTTGATAGATTTTGATATAATACTCCTCCCTAGGTCTTATGATTAAATGACATTTGGATTATAATACTCTTTTAAGTTGATACCTTTTAAGTGTTTTTGAAACTGGTTTAACTTATACCTAAGGATGTCATATAATTATTTTAAATGATCTATCTATGCAAATATCTGAAAACAATTATAATATGGCTTGCATTATATCATGTTAGCATTAGTATATACACATGTTTGTTGTGCACATTAATATCATGATGCAGGGTCAACAAAGGTGAAGTAAAGACAAATGGCGATTCAAAAGATCATCAAATATATAACTGCAATGCAAACCCAATCAGAGAAATACACTAATGATCAGAACCACTTGACCGGTTCTTCAGGAGATTGATTTATGAACATTTATAACTGTTCTTAGTGGAGCTTAGATCTAGGAGGGTAGTCATGCTATATTTTCTCATCTACAGGACAGATGTTGTTCTGTTGTCCTACACTGACTTATTCTCTTGTTAATAAATCCTGATCACCTATTTCATAGGAATTTGGTCAATCAGTTAGAAGTTTGTTATAAGTTTTCCTATAAATAAAGGGATCTCTCTCCTCTCGGGGATAGCAGAGAATGACCATAGTATTTTGGTATTATTTATGTATTTTCTAGTAAAGATGAAATAAAGAGATCAATGTGATTTTGAACGATTAGATAATTGTAATCTGAAGTTCTGAAGATACTCACTCAAGGGGGCCCACTTGGTGAGTAATTCTTTGTATGTTTTAGTTAATTTCATACTTCTATAATAGTTGTTTTTGTAGTTGTCTGTTCCTACAGCCATAGGAAACAGTTCCTATGCCTATTTCTGTAGCCACAATAGCAAAGTAGTTCTTGTTGCCCGCTAGAACTTTGTCATTTAATAGTAGTTGTTTAAAGTAATTTCTAGTTGTAAGATTAAAGTATTATTTCATTTGAGATTCTATGTGTTTACTTTAAGAAGAATTCCCTTTCCTGTAGTAATATAGGATGGTTACAATATGAACTTGGTGCACATACAGTGCTGGCCCATTTCAAGTTTACATCCCTGGTTGATAACTAAATGAGCCTTTGCCACAAGAAAAGTTAGCTATTTAAGGATATTCAATCTTTGAATTATGTTTTATTACCTAGTTACCATTCTAGTTGTGAGGACCAATGGACATTCTGAAACCAAGTCATCATCCATCGGTGATGATAGTTCCTCTTCTAACTAGGCATACTGATGCCCAAGGGTGAGCACATATGGTATGATTACTTTTGAATCCTCTTAACAAATATAAGGATATGTTTATCTGCATAGTTGTGATGCATAAAGGATGGTCTAAAATTTCTTAATTGAAGTATGTCCTGTGAGTTATTTATTTGTGTATCGATATCGGCAACAAATAATTAGTAAAGTCAAAATGATGTACTTTAAGTTATAAGTTTCAAAACTGATCATTGGATCATAGTGCACTGCTTCAGCGTGCACTACTTCAACTTCACCTACTGCAACTTCCAAGCAAACAAGATAGCATTCGATCACAAGACCAAAATGAAAACATACCGAAGCATACCAGATCATGTCGAATCCAAACCAACTAGAAACCACACAACCTACCGGGACTAGAAGGGTGTTGGTAAAGCATCCAAAGCAAGTAGTGTTAATATTAATGACAAAACATCAATGCAACACATAATCAATTCCTCCAAATGACCAACTTTTTTTTCCAAAACTAAACTAAAGGTTCATGTTACCATTTGGTGGAAAGGGACTTAGTTAAAAGTAAGATGTGGGGAAAATAAGATTTCACAATTTAGGCTATGAATCCCCTTATTTCCACTAAGTGCACTTAAAGGGAGACAAAACCCAATAGATCCAACCCCAATGAGGAAAAGGGTTGAATACTGATTGAATTTTCCTCTCCTTTTTGTTTTAGTTGAGGGTGCTTAAGAGATTTTAAGTTGAATGTTATATCTAGGGTAAAAGATATGAATTTAACATAAAATGAATACACAAAAAGCTACAGGTACAAAATGTAGACACAAATAGATTTGAGTAGAAGGAACAAAGAGGAACCTGTGCTTGAAAATTTGACTCGAAAGTGGAAGATCGAGATGGGAATATCGACCTGGTCCCCATATATCAAGTGAAAGCAAACAAGAAACTTTTGAAATTGGAATGTCACTCAAAACCTGTTTCGTGAAGCTTGTAAAAAATTCATGAGATCAGGATACAAAAATTGATCTAGTCCTTCGATTTTCACTCTTGAAAAAGTTAGATCTAATCGTCGTCAAATTCTCTATCAAAATCTTCATTCGTAGCTCCTGGGTCTATCACTTGCACATAGAAAGAAATAAAATGGCCTTGTTGATAGGGATTTTCCTTAGGTCATACCCTACATTTGGAATTAACCCTTGAATTGAATTCAAATTGAACTTAAAATACAATTTGACAGAATTGGAAAATCTGGCCTATTAAGGGAATGACTAAATTTGAATTGCAATTCTTGAATTGGAACTTGATACCTTGATGAATTTTTCTTTCAATTCTTCATGCATAAGTTATTAATTTTGTGTAGAATGTCTTTATAATGTCTTGATCATGGACGCCATCATGAATGCCTGAAATCTAAACCTAACCTATCTCTCACTACCTTGATGATGCTTGATTGCTTTCTGACTTAAATTTGTAAAAGTGTAATTAAATTCTAACTTGAGAGATATCGAGAGGTCACAAAATAAGGGGGTTAGGCTTGATTTTATACTTAATTGCACCAAATATGTTTTAAATTTTGGAGCAAGTCGACACAAAGAATGTTTTCTTGCCTCCAAAATGTGACTATTGTGGGGTCCAAATTTGGGCCACTTTTGGAAAGACCTATTGGCAATTGACACTCATCTGGCGGCTTCTGATGGTTCATTATTATTTTAGGGTTGTCATTGATGGAAATTCTTCATGGATATTCAATCCGGTAGGTATAATTCTTCTTAACTGGAAGTGGATGTCAACTACTAGCCAGTTAGCTGGTATTTCAGGATGAACAGAGCATTTTTGGGTTTGGAATCTTTCTAGTGATTTCGGTGTATTGAATCATGTTTGGGATGATTGGGCTGACATAGAAACATCATTTTATTGTTTTTTTTGTGATCCGCATTTATCTTTTGTTATTCGTTCAAGCCGACATGTGACTACATGTTACACTAGGAGGTTGACATGGTAAATGATCTATTTTGTGATTGTGGATATATAAGACCGGTATAGATGATCTTTTTGGTGTATGGTATGATTGTATGCAAGTGAGTGGTGATCGAGAATCCATTTTGGCTTAGTTTCACATGTGCATTCTTGATTTGGTAGCTGATCGAGATAGTGAACAGGGTAGAACATAGCAGAACAACAGAAGTGATCTAGTCAGTATATTTGGTACTTAACCGAAACTCATCCAAGCATTATAGATACTATTTTGGAGTTTGTTTTTCTATAATTTATCATTGTAACTAATCAATAAGGTAGTGAACCTTTTGGGGTTGTAGCCCTTATTGTATTTGAGCAGTGAGCTCTAAGCAGTGTGCCTGAATGCTTGTGCATTCCCCATATTGTAATATTGTTTTTCTACTGGACATTGTGGAATAATATTGTGGGTTCAAATCCCATCGTGGTTTTTCCCATTTGGGTTTCCACGTAAAAATCTGGTGTTATGCTTTTGTGGTTGTTTGTTCTATGTTTCTGCATTTCATTTTCATTTTTATGCTTCTGGTGGTTTAAAGTTAAGTTTGAAAATCTTCTAACCAATAGATCACTAATTTACCCCCCCCCCCCTCTTAGTGATCCTTGATTCCAACAATTGGTATCAAAGCCTAGTTCCACTAAGGAAGCCTAACTGCTTGAGAAAGGTCTGTGAATTTGACTCAATGGATTCTGGTTTTTAGAGATAGCTCAGTGTGGCACTTGAGGATCTTGATGGATTAAGAAATGAGATTAGTTCTTTGAAGAAAATCCTAAATGTCACTAATGATTTCATTAATGACTTGAAGGATCAAGTGGGCACTTCAAGATATAAGAGGAAAGAATTGATGGACAAGCTGGAGGAGAAAGAAGATCAAATCATGGAAATTCAGAGCAAAGTTGATGAAGTTGACAAGATTGAGAGAGAAAATGTTGCATTGAAGAATGAGATGCACTCCATTATGATGAGACTAACTAAGGAGATTGAGGACTAGAATAAAAATGAAGAGAATCTGGCACAATCATTGAAGAAAAGAGTTGATGAATGCTTCAGGCTTACCTATGAGAATGATCATTTGAAGCTTGAGTTGACACAGTCAAGGAATAATGGTCAAGAACTTGAAAGACATATTATTTCCTTAAGAGATGAACTTGCTACTACTAATGATTACAAAGACAAATTCAAAGCTAGCTCAGTAAGGCTTGATAAGATGTTGAAAAGTCAGAGACATTGAAATGACATGCGAGGACTTGGATTTGAGAAAGGTGAATCCTCCAAATTTGGAAAAAAGCAATGCAAAACCTAATCAAAAGAAGACCAAGAATCCTTCGATAAGACAACCTAATGCTCATAAATTCAATGGTACATGCTTTACTTACAAAAAAATTTGGTCATATGATGAATCAATGCAGAAGTAAGATGAATAATGGAATGAACAACATGAATAATGTTTCTACCTTTATCGGTCAGTGTTTCATATGCAATAATTTGGTCACAAGTCAAAGTTGTGTAGAGAAGTAATGAATAACTTCCTAAACAAGAGGTGTTATTCTTTTGAGATGTTTGGACATATCTCTAACCAATGCAGGATGAGGCCAAATTAGATGAACTTCAAACCTATGCAGAGAAATGTTGTTTGTCTTGCATGCAACAAAACCAGTCACATTGCAAAATACTGTAGAAGCAAGAATAGTGCTTTGATAGACAAAAATAAATCAGATGAGAAGGGAAAGGTGAAGGTAGAAGAGATAAGAGACAAACATGAGAAGATGTGGGTTAGAAAAGATGAGTCTAAAGCAGAAAATGGATCTGCACCTGAATTCGGTGCAAGATCTTCATCCGGTAACTAGGGCTTTATGCCTTAGGGGGAAATTTTCATGCAGATTCTAAGAACCCCCTCTTTGGTGATCTACAATCAATTCTAAAAGGTTGCAGAAGGCTTGAATAATATATGCAAATGTTATCCAAAAGTTTCAGAGAAGATTTAGTGCTCTGGTAAATGACAATGAAAATCATGGTAACCACTTGTAGCATTTATTGCAATGGAGATTAGGTTTTTGAAGGATAAAAAGGCATTTGAAAGCTCTATTTGTCACAATGTGATCAAGAGAATTGTGTAGAGAAGAAAAGTGAAGTAATTTGACAACGATTTCAGTGACTCTAAATTTCAGCGCCTAGTTGCAAATCAAGGTATTTATCTGTTCTAGACTATTTATTCCCACAAACCCTAAGTTTAAAATGGCTTCATCTTCTAGAATTTCTACCCCATTGGTTGTTGAGATTAAGGATAGGGCCAGACCTATTTTCAAGAAACACCCTTTTAAGTCTATTGAAGACAATCCGAAAGGTGCATTTTCTTCAGTACCCTACGATGTCCTTCATAATGAATATATTAGGGCATGCATCCATTTTGACCTTGAGGAGCTTGGTAACATGGACATGTTGAACCTTTATAACAAACACTTGGCAGACAGTTTGGGAAACCTCAAACTAGAATACAAGGTTCTTCAGGAGAAGGGTTTTTCACAGTTCATCCATTTTCTGTTGTTTGATGAAGTAGAGTGGATCCGGTTTATTCTTAGTTAAGTTCATGATGAGTTTATATGGCTTGACAGGCCTCAGAGGATCAACAAACATGCAATCTGAGCTACGACATGCCTCAATGAAATTGGTGAAGTATTTTTCCTAAGGAAAGTGTTGAATAACATGGTGATAGCCTCTACTAGTTTCAAATTTGATAGTAGAGAAATGACCATAAACAACATTCTGGAGCATGACGTGAAATTTGCATCAATGGTGGTCGGATACAAAGTTTACTAGTCTAGCAGACAGAACTCCATCTCCAGAACTACCATATACTCTACATATCAGATGTTGAAGAATGACATGAGATATGATCTATGTATAGTCCTCTTGAATGAGTTGATAAGAAATTTGAATAAGATTAAGCAAGATAAGAAACACACTTTCAAATATGTAACTCTTCTTATTTTCTTGGCCTTATATTTATTGAATGAGATACCTAGTGTGAAAGGAATGGTCCAATGGGCCTATGATAGACCAGTGGCTATGAAAATCAAAGAGGGATTGTGGGGAATAGGAGATGCTAAAATGAGAATATCTTCTCTCTAGGGATACTTCAAATCTTTCCAAGAAGCAATGAAAAATAGAAAAAGAATCCCTAAGGAGATTGTTGAGAAGTATGAGCAAACCATTTTCTTCATGGTTGATAAGGATCAATATCTAATAGAAGTCATGGATCTTAGAATAGTTTGGATCATTCCCATGGGGTATGAATTTGACTCTATCATTCTCGAGGAATATGCTTAACACCTTTTGAGTCAACCGGTTGATTCTAAAGAATGAAGATTTAGAACATTCAAGGAGAAAGATCTTGAATTGCACAAACAATTCAATGCACCTGCTAGGAAAAGGAAAGTTACAAAGATGGTTGAGGAAGTGGCAGTACAAATGGGATTCACCCAAGAGGAGGTGAAGCATGCAAGGGAAAAACATGTTCAGAAGGAGGCCAAAGAGGAAACCAAGAAGCCTAAGGTTGATCTGGTTCCCTTCAAGGTTAAATAAAAAGAGACCAAGTCCCATTCGAGAAAGGTGTATTGAAGAAAATAGAGAAGTCCAAGTGGACTTATGTTGTTGTGTCTCAAGTGGCCTCTAAGACAGTATCTAAGGAGGAAGCAGGCAAGGTGAGGAAGAAAGGTAAATTTGCAAGAATGGTGAGGAATCTGTAGTCTGGTGGAGCCCAGCAAAGCAAGAAGGAAAAATATAATCATGCGCCTATTGGAAGACCTCAAAAAGGATGAAAGGTTAAAACTCAACTTGAGTCCAATTCTAAGCAAGGTAAATCTATATTTGTTCCTTCATTGTCATTAGATTAGTTATTTGATGCGATAATTGTGGATGGTAACTTGAAGAATCTTAGAGCCTGTTATGAGAATTTGATTGAGGTTGATCAGAGAAAAGTGGAAGAAGCAGTTGTATTATACTAGCACAATTTTAGCAAAATATTGATTGACCTAGAGAAGAGCATCCCTGAGGACTTATACAACCTTATTGATGCAAGAAGACTAACTACCAATAGAACAAACAAGGAGATGAAAGAAAGAGAGTTAATAAATGTTTGCACCTGTGTCACCCATGATGAAGATAAAAGACTCATTGAAGAAGCTAACAAGAAAGAGTTTAGAAGCAAGAACAATGTAAACAAATTAATGATTGGCAAAGTGGAAGAGGTAAGAAAGGAGATAGAGGATGTATGGAGAAAAATAGTTTTAAATGATCCTTTGTACAAAGATGCATTCAAGTCTTTCAATTGGAAGAAAAGCAAGGTGTATTCAATGATCAGAAGGGTGAAACTCAGACTGAAGGACATCCAGAATATCAAGAGAACACCACACTTGATAATAAGACTGATGATAACCCTCTAGTGATGGAGAGTGCAGAAGCCTTTGAGATCCAAAGGATGATACTGCACCAAGTGGCAACACTAGTGCATAAGATAAAGGGGATGAGCCAAATAAAATGGAAATTGGAGGTGCATAGGAAAAGGTTGCAGAGTTAGACAAAGGAAAAGGAAAAGTCGATCCAGAAATTGTCATGCCTCCAATTACTATGACCCCACCTCAAATATCCATTAATCTAGATGGTCTTCTAAACCTTGGACAAATGTCTCATGTCAAAAAACTAATGTTCGCAGTTGTTGTTCAAGCTCAGGCTAGCCAAGATCTAGTAAAGTCTGAATCTAAAGATAAGAAGCTCATACTCATGTCAGTTGATGTTTTGAAGAAGGTGGCTTTAAATGTACAGTTAGATTCTAATGATAGCCCCTCTGGTAAATTGTTCCAATTGGTTAATAGTGTAAATACCAGTTTTGATTCTTTAGAGAAGTCTGCTACTAAGAGAGTTTTGGATAGATTTAAGGATGTTAGGATGCAAACATTCCAGAAGATGATTGAGGATGACAGGGTTAGATTGAATAAAGGTTTGCAGGTTATTTCAAATTCCTTGATAGAAGGAGGTAAATTGTATATATATAAATTTTCCTAAATTTACTGTAGATATAGACTAGCAAATAAGTTTTTTCCAGGGAAAGCTTGCTAGTATTTCTCAGTCCTTTGATCCCAATGTCACTCCAACCAGTAGTGTTGAAGGACAAATTTTGGCTCTAAATGATCAGATCTCAAGGCTCAATGTGGAGAAGAACAAATCTTAAGGAGAGTTGGTGAACTCCAGAGCTTAATTGCTCTCTGGTTGGACACCATGCTAAGAAATAAGGTAGACTGCATGAAGGCTATGGCACAACCTATGTCATCTGATCTAAAGGAAGTAGAAATTCATTCCACTATATTTAGTGCATTTATTACAGCTTTGGATAACTTGAAGAGCGGGTGGGATACTCATCTAGGATCCTTGAAGACCATTGTTGCTTATATCTTCCAGTATTTATAAAATATCCGACAAATATCTTTATATATAAGTTTTGGACTGCACCCATCTTTGGCATTGTTGTCAAAGGGGGAGAGAAAGGGTGAAAAATGTACAGTATAGAAGAGTGTAATTCTTTGTCTAAGGGGGATCCTTAGAAATTCTTTTGATCTAATATACAATGCTCAACACTTTAGCCATTTTTCACGAGTGTTGCCATCAATGCTAAAGGGGGAGATTGTTGGCAATTGACACTCATCTGGTGGCTTCTGATGGTTCATTTTTGGTTAAGGATTGTCATTGATAGAAAATCTTCATGGAGATTTGATCCTGTAGCCATAATTCTTCTTAACTAGAAGTGGATGTCAACCGGTATCTACTTAACTAGTATTTCAAGATGAACATAGCAGTTTTGGGTCTGGAAGCTTTCCGGTGATTGCAGTGTATTGAATCATGTTTGGAATGATTGGGATGACATAGAAACATCATTTTATTGTTGTTTTGGTGATTTGCATTTATCTTTTGTGATCTGGTCAAGCCGACATGTGACTACACGTTACACCAGCAGGACGACATGGTAAATGGCCTATTTTATGATTGTGGATATATAAGACCAGTATAGATGATCTTTTTGGTATATGGTATGATTGTATGTGAGCGAGTGGTGATCAAGAATCCATTTTAGTACAGTTTCACATGCACATTCTTGATCCAGTAGAAAAATGAGACAATGAACAGGGCAAAACAAAGCAGAACAACAGAAGTCATCTAGTCACCATATTTGTCACTTAACTAGAACTCATCCAAGCATTATAGATGTTATTTTGGAGTTCATTTTTTTGTAATTCATCATTGTAACTAATCAATAAGGTAGTGAGACTTTCAGAGTTGTAGCCCTTATTATATTTGAGCAGTGAGCTCTAGGCGGTGTTCATGAATGCTTGTGCATTCCCCATATTGTAATATTGTTTTTCTACTAGCCATGGTGGAATAATATTGTGGGTTCAAATCCCACTGTGGTTTTTCCCATTTGGGTTTCCACATAAAAATCTGGTGTTATGCTTTTTTGGTTGTTTGTTCTATGTTCCAACATTTTAGTTTCATTTGTATGCTTCCAATGGTTTAAAGTTAAGTTTGAAAATCTGCTAACTGGTAGATCACTGAGAGCTGATTCACCCCCCTCTCTCAATGATCCCTGATTCCAATAGGACCATGGTTCCCAAGGAATCCTAGTACTACCAATCAAGGCTCAAATTTGAACAGTGTCCCACAAGGCATAGAAAATGCAGATTTTAGATGGGTGTGAGAACAATCAAAGCAGTATTAGGGCGCAAAAGGCTAGAATGTAGAAATGAGGCCTAGGTGAGGACAAAATTATGTAGGGATGCAATTTATGATGCTATATCTAGCCCCCAATTTAGTGGGAGTATGATTATATGTTCATACTCTTAGTAAAGTATAGAGTAGGATCAAGAAACTTTCATCAAGATATTAAAGAGGCAAGGCACATCAAACCCCCAAGGACTTTGGAGCTTATCAACCTAACATCAAGATAAAATGAGTAATACATGAAGAGAAAAAAAAAGAATCGCTATTATAGCCTAATAAATCTTATGCTTAAATGAGTCATCAAGGAAAATAAATTGAATTGAAGAATTGGTGCAAATATAACAAAGAAAAAGGCTCAATTTGCCAAGTAATTTGAATAAGTGAATTTGGTTGACTATAAAATGGGTACTATATCATGTACCAAACATGTCATTGTGTGTGATTAAAAGTGTACAAACCAAGTCTCATGGTGAATGCACAAAGTGTAACAATGAGCGAAGTGCATGCCCCCATATTAAAGTGATTGCATACACCTCAATGGGATAAATTTCTTTTGACCTCATCTCCAAAGGTAGTGGAACTATGAGTACAATGGAAGAAGAGCACATAAGATGAACAAACAAGTCTTTTTGGGTCAACATGGTAGATACCAAAAAAATATCTCAATGCTTTGGATCATCCCCAAGTAGAAAACATAAAGGCACATTTTACAAATAATAGAACATGTACGACATAACATTGATATGAAAAATATAAGAATTAAGATACAAATAGAGGAATGTCATGACAAATTTGTCTTTTTTATTGCCTTATACCAATGGAGTAACAAGGGTCAACTAAAGATAGCCTTAACTTAACACAGATACATATCAAGTAGCACAACATGGGGGAAGCATATTATGTACACGTAAACACACATAAGAGTCTACTACACGAGTGAAGCTACTCAAGAAAATCATCTACCCCCAAATCTTGCTTAACATCATGTAGGGAAGGTGGAAAAGATGCAAGAGGAGAAACAATGAGCATGGTAGATGGAGCTACTGCAAGTTACAAACAAGGACCATGCTCCAATGATGAGTCACTTTTTTTGTCACTAGGAGCTAGTGTTAATGCTTTTGAAAATTGTGAAAATAATTCATGATTAATCTCAATAATAATGTACATATCATCAGAACCATTAGGATCAACATTGTTTCCATTAGCATCAACATCAATATCATCATCTAAATTAATCACAATAGGATCGGTAACTTGAATAGATATTTCTAGCTTTTGATGTAATGGATGGAGTTGAACTTCCTCCATAGGGTTAGACAAAGGTTGGACAAATGGGACCGAGACAACATTTCGCATCTTTGATGTGGAATTGGTTTAGGAAGAAAGTTCACAAGCCTTGGTATGACGTTGTTGTTGGTGTTCTTTTGCACTATGATTTCTATTAGTTTGACTTGAAACTTGTGAAGGTAGAGGATCGATCAATATAGGCTTCTTTTTTTCTCTTATAGGTGGAGGAATAGAAGAAACCTCACTAGATGCTAGACTTTTCATAATATAAACCCCCAGTTTGATTTTTTTGTTTTTTCTAATTTCTTATTTTTTTTCCTACTTTTTCTAAGTTTTGGTTTTTGAAACAACAATTCTCAAATGTGAAAATCTTACAAAATACCAAAAAATGGAATAGCCATATACATATAAAACTTCTAAATGATATTTTAAATTATTGTGAACAATAACCATATAGATTTTCTCATTACCATGCTTTAAAACATGTTTTCTAACTGATGTTACAAAATGCATATACAGTAAATATGACAACTCCCAACCTCATAATATGGTGTCCAATATGCAATAATATGACTGATTTTAATGTGTACAATAGCTGCAATGAAATATGGTTTGAACCTCCTTCAACATGCATGCAAAGAACTCAAACTCCCAAACACCCTTTATCCAAAAATCTCCCTAATTGAACCAAATTGAACATTTGTAAAACTGAAAATTGCTTGAATGCATTATGGAAATCTCTGTACATTTCCTCGAAGAAGTATCTTTCAAATCTGGAAGAAATTTTATCTATAAGGGTTTTTGTCCTTACAAACCCGAATAGAAAATCCCTCCTTAAGAAATCAAAAAATAAAGTATCAAAATCCAACATGCCCCAAAATGAGCTCTCAATTCCATTAAAGAAACTCCCTCACTTGGCTGCCAAAATTGGTGCAGAGGCACCTAAGCACGCAAGCATACCAGGATGTCAAAAGTCATAATATGAGCAATTTTAATGTATTTGAGACATTCATAATGTATTAAGGTTATTTGAGTCAATTGAATCATAATATGTAAGAATAATTGGTCCATTTTGTCCAAAGATATCATATTTGGTCCATCTTGAAGTGTTAAAAGTGTTCATGTAAGGGTTAGAGTCATTTATGTCAAAAATGCAAAAAATGTAAAAATTGCAAAGTTGCAACATTGCCAAAAAGTGCAACAAATGTGTAAGAATGAAATCCATTGGTCATGATGTGGTTAGGGTAGTTAGGAAGGAGTTGTAAATGGTTTATAAAACCATGTTTGGTCAAAATCAAGAGGGTTGATCAGTTTGGAGGAGATTTGACAAAGATTATCCATCAAACCCTCAAACTGTCATAAGGTTTTAAGGAATCTATGGCTATCATAGATCCATGGAGGATCACATTTGGTGTAATTTTTATATGTAGATGTTATTTAATGATATATTAATTAAATATATTTCAGATAAATCCTTTCTTATTCATTTTTGTGGAGTATTTGACAAGATATGTTTGTTTTTACAATAATTGTCAAAACCCTGCCAAGGGTTACCCGTTTTTGGGAAAATGCTCATAACTTTTTATTTAACCATTGGATCTAGCTGAAACTTGGAGAGAACTTGTGTAACTCAGTAATATCAATTATGACTGAAGTGGTTTTATTTATGATCAATATGTAAAAATTTATTGATGACTGTTTGCTACAGTTCATGGTGAAAGGCACATTGGTGAAGGCAGCAGCAATCCGGTTGCAGTATTTGGTGTGGTCACTTGAGGAATCATAATGAAGAAAGGCTATATGTTTTGGAAAGGTTTCAACATGGTCCTAAATTTTTCTCCCTGAATTTTGGGAACATGTTTTGGTGGTATTTTAATATTTAAATCCAAGAGATTGTTGAAAAATATCATTTCTAAGTCGACCTATGACTCAAAACAAAGTTAGGGTCTCCTACATAAACCCTTTCTTTCCTCATTTGAAGATCTAAGATCTAATGATTGAAGGAGATCCTTATGAAGTGAAAGTGCAGGTTTTATGAAGTTTAAAATGGAAAATAAAGCATCCATCAAGTCTACATCAAGCATTTTCAACATCCCTTAAGAGCTTTGAAGATATTGAAGAATAATAGGAGATCACCAACTGATGATTGGCTTGTACCTCTCACTTAGGGCTTGGTATGGTTTCATGTTATTTTCATGTCTTTGTAGAGCTTCATAACATTAATTTTCAGATTTACATTCATGCTTTAGATCCATTATAGCATTTGTAATTTGAAGCATTCACATTTACATCTACAATCATTTAGGGTTTTCTCTCCAAAGCATAGGGTAGAACTCTAGATTTACTTTCTTGTTCACTTAGGATATGGCATACACACAAGATACTTGTGCACACATTTTTTGTTACATTATTGGCTATTTGTGGAGGTGGAACTCACCAAAACAAGGGATTTGACTAAGGCAAACCCTATTTAGCCACCTAGACACCCTTTTTCTGTTGGCAAATGCACACTCCAATGAGACATTGTAGGTGATTGAAGGTTTTGTCATTGATGGAAACCTTACAATCCTATGACACCAGCAAGGCAATCCACCAGCACCAACAAAGTTAGATTCTACACTAGCACACAGACCACCGGCACCAACAGTGAAAGGAAGCATACCAGCATAGAAGCCGACAAGAATTTTGATTGTAATTTATTTTGTTTATTATTGTAAAATCATTGTAAGATGACTTGACAAATTGTAAAATGACTCATATATATAATAGATCATTGTAGAACAATTAGGTATGCATGGAGGAATGTAATTAGGTGAAATAAGGCAAACCTATTATGTGAATTATAGGTTAAGGGTTTATGTATGAAGCTGAGCTATAAACCGATACTAGATCTGGCATAGTAGATGCTATTTTGAAGTAGTACAAGACATTGGATTTATATAATCCATTTTGTAAGTCAGTGAGCTCTAGGCACTTGGCCTTCTTGCATGTGCAGGCCCCTCTTGTAGTAGTAATATTCTCTTATTGGCCAGTAAGTGAATATTATGGGTCACAAATCCCACCAAGGTTTTTCCCACACTGGGTTTCCTCATTAAACTACTATGTTATGGTGTGTTTTTCATGTGGTTTCTATTATCTTTGTTCATTGCATTATTTCTTGTTTACCGGTATACAGTATTAATATGCTTTACATGTTTTAAGTCAAGAAAATCAATTCACCAGTTAGATACTGACTCGCCCTCCCCCCCCTCTCAGTATCTGTGGGAATCCTAACAATTGGTATCAGAGCTTGGTCCTCTATTTTCAGAAGCCTAATAGCTTGAGGAAAATCTTGACACTGATAGAGATGGAAAACTTGATGAAGCAATTAGAAGCAGCTCTCTCAGACTATGATGCAGAAAAATTGAAAAATATCAAACTTGAAGATGATCTAAAAGCTACATAGGATATTATTCAAGCACTTCAAGAAAGTCTCACCATTTCAAGAAACAAGAGAAGAGAACTTTGTGAAAAGATGCAAAATGAGAATGATGAAAAGGAAACTCTTAGGGATCTGATGAATAAGCTGAAATAAGAAAACATGACAACAAAGAATGAGATGCAGGATATGACTATGAGATTTTGTAAAGAAATTGAAGATAGAAAGAAGAATGAAGAAGACTTGACTAGAAGACTGAATGATGCTGCAAATGAAAACACAAGACTTAGTTATGAAAATGATATATTGAAGACAGATCTAATGCATGCACAAAATGACTCAAATGAACTCATGAGACAAAAAGGTATCTTGGAAGGAGAACTGGCTATTGCAAATCAACATAAAGAAAAATTTAAGAAAAGCTCAAAAGAACTTGGTGACTTGTTGAAGAATTAGAAACCTAATGGTGACACTAATGGTCTTGGCTTTGAAACTGGTGAAAGCGTCGGTACTACAAACACACAGGATCATGGAAAACCGGTAAGACAACCTACTGCTTATAAATTTAATGGAAAATGCTTTAACTGTAACAAGTATGGTCATAGAGAAAATCAATGTAGATCAACAAATTATCAGAATACCAATACACCCACCAGTCAATGTTCAAAATGTAGCAAAGTTGGTCATGATTCTAAAAATTGCATAATGAATGTGAGTTGTTATTTTATGGAAGATTTGGACACTTATCTAATCAATGCAAAACACAAACCAGCATAGGTTATGGGAAAGCTATTCAGAAAAATAATGTGACTTGTTATGCCTGTAACAAGATTGGACATATTGCAAAATTTTGTAGAAGCAAGTCCTCATCGGTAAACAAGAATGGTGCTAGTTTGAAAGGTAAAGAAAAGGTTAAAGAAGTAAAGCAAGAATTCTCCAAACAATGGATCAGGAAATCAGAACTAAATGTTGATAGAAATACTCCTCCACTAACAGAACAGAGTAACACTCCACCGACAGAAGAAAGTAACACTCCACCGGTAGGAGAGTCTTCATCTAACTCAAGAAAATTTCTTTGAGGGTTTGGCAAATCAAATGTGAAACATGCTATTATTCCCTCGGTTGATGGTGAGAAGTTGAAATTACTTCTATACCGGTAGATAAGTTAAGTCATTACTTAACCAACAAGCATTAAATGTGGTGGTTGGTAAAATTAACATTATAAATCAGTGTTTTTGGCTCCATTCTACTTCACCGAGCATTCAAACATTCAAAGAACGCAAAAAATCCGAGCAAAGACATTTCAAGCAAAGTAGCAAAGAAATTCAGCAATCAATCATTCCTAAGGCAGAGAAAGGTATTTATAATCATGGCATCTTCTTCTGTACCTGAATTCATAGCAACCCGTACTGTAGTTGAAATAATCAAACACCCTAGGCCCATATTTCAGTTAGTTCCTGAAATAGCTAAGAAGGATGATAATGTTGGTGCATTTTCTCAAATCCCCAAAGGAGTAGTTTTTATAGAAGAACCTAGAATGTACATTCATTGTCACATAGAAGAATTAGATGATGAGGAAATTAAGAACATGTATAAGAATATAATTTGTGATGATTCTGGTAATGTGAAACCTAAACACAAAATAGTCAAAACCCTAGGATTCACTAAAATCCTCAGTATTCTGAAATTCCCTAAGGATGTTATAAGGATAGTTTTAAGTAGGGTTCATGGTGAATTTTTCTCGCTGGATTCAATCCACAAAATTACTAAAGAGGCAGTAAAAGCTGTAACAGGGTTACCCTCCACCAGTAATAGACCTGATAAGACAAAGAAGGTCTCAAATGACCTAGTGACTAACCTAACAGGTGCAACATCTGCCAAAAGATCTTTAAGAGTGAATGATGTAACCGACATCAATGTCAGATTCATTAGCATGATTTTAGGGTATAAAACAACACATGCAAATAGGTTAAACTCAGTTTCTAGTTTATACATGAAGAGTGCTTATGATATGATCAAGGATAATGCAAAAATAGATGTGTGTGAATGGTTGAAGGATGAAATGATTGATAATCTTGGAAAGATCAAGAAAGAAAAAAAGGGGACATTTAGATTTGGTAACCTACTTGTCTATTTAATGCTGCACATAACAAAATAGGTGCCCGGTATTGGCAACAAAAATCTAGGTTTTGGCATACTGGTAGGCAAACAACTATCTGATTTACTACACAACATGGGTGAAAACAAAGAAAAGAATATAAATGAGTACCTTCAGGCACTAAAGGCCCAGATGAATACTAGAGTCAGACTTTCACAAGAAATTGTAAATAAGTATAAGGATGACATATGCTTTGTTATTAAGAAAGATGAGATTTGGATGGAGGCAATTGTCCCAAGAACCATTTGGGTTACTGAAATGGGTTATGAAACCGATGACAACATAATTGAAACATATGCAAAAGCCCTTCTAGAAGAACCTAAGGAACCAAAAGAAGAGGTATTTGGCAGTCTGAGACTATTGAGAATCAAATTCAATCAAAGAAAAGAGTAAAGAAGGTAGAAGCAAAAGTAAGAAGAGGATCTAGGAAAGCAAAGACTATCAAAGAAGATGTACTTAAACAAACCGGTATCACTGAAGATGAGTTACAAGCACAAAAACCAGAAACTCACCTTTCACCGATAGAAAATTCTTTGGAAAGTGACATGCCAGCTGCATTTAAAAGAGTTATGAGGAAAAGAGAACCTTCATCGACATCCACACCTTCACCTAGAAGAACTAGACAAAAACAATAGGCAGTAAGGCCCCTGGCTAAGAAGATAACTCCAAAGAATAAAAAGTTAACACCAAAGAAAAAGACTCAACAAAATATTGCTCCAATTGAAAAACTATTAGATGAAATAACAGAGGATGGACAACTAAAAAACATCAACAAATTATATGATACATTATCAATTGATGACAAGGAGAAAGTTGAAAACAGTGTAATTCTACACTTGGATATGTACAAGAAATTTTGATGCAAGTTGTAGATGAATTATTGGTAGAACTATTTAAGAGACTTGAAGCTAGAAGGCAAGTTGTTGTAGAGCTTGACAAGAAAATAAAAATTGAGAAACTACTTGCTTTTTATCCTGTTAACTCACCAAAGGAGATAGATGATATGATCTTAGAGGCTAACCAGACAGTATTCTCAACTGCACACTGACATGTAGCACTTATGGTTGGTAGAGTAAATGAGGTTGCAAAGGAAACTGCTAATGCATGGGACATATTCCTTGTTGAGAAAGAAAAGCAGGAAGAGTGTAGAAATCTTAAACCTATCAAAGTATATCAGAAAGATAAGGATAAGGGTAAAGGAAAGGTTGGTGGACCTCTGAGCATAAAAATAAAAGATAACTTATCCCCACCGCCTCTGAATACTCCACCAGTAGTTACAACTAAAATTAAACTAGCTAATGAGAGTATGGAGATACCACAAGAGGACACAAATCCAAACTCTGAGGTGTTATACACAGTTGACATTGATACTCAGAAAGTTAACATTGTGGTAGATAAGGACACAATTGGAAAGACAGATATGGCTAGTGAGTCACCGGTAACAGATAACACAGAAGGTAAACCGACAGATGGTAACACAGAACAACAAGCAGAGCAAAAGGCTCCATCACAGCAATAGGTTCACATAGAGTCAGTACCACCGGCATCAACTAAGCAAGACAAACCTTTTCTTAAAGAAATGGAAACACAAACTGACCTACCAGAGGTCACCACAAGAAAGGATATTGCTTCCACTGGCGGGATACAGAGTGTTGGCACTTTAACTGCAGGATTCAAATCAACTAATGTAACAGAATTTCTTTTGGACTCCTTAAAGAAAATAACAGATTGTAGCTCACAAGCATACAAGGCTATAGATGATACAATTCCAATTCTGAAGATGATAACTCCAAAATGTAATGTAGAAAATAAAGATTCTTTGAGTCAACTTGACACTTTGTCTAAGTATATTACTGAAAATACTGTGATAGTTGAACAAATAAAAGAGGAAGCATTCAAGGAGAGATTAGAGAAGGAAAAACACAAATTCTTTGAGGAAGAAATAAAGAAGTGTACAAGGCAGTTTGACACACTTCTACCAGAATTATGTAGCACATTAAAGGAATTCAAAACTTTGTATAGAGATACTTGTACGACTAACTTTTTGACAATTGATATAGACAAGAAGATCAACAAGATATAGGAGGAAATAAATCAACTAGCTAACAATTTCATTAACTCATCTGATTCATTATCAGTTTTTGAGCATAAGATAGCAGGTATTGAGGAAGAACTATTAAAGTTGGAAAGAGAAAAGGAAAGAATAAAAGGTAAGGCTAAGGATCTTAAATGGAGACTAAGTCCACAACTGGACTACCTCGCCACCTTAAGGAAATAAATATCTAATGCCTTGGTTCAAGGACAGAAAACACCGGTAGAGAAAATGCAACACCTCACCAGTACAATTCAGAGGATAGAGGCCACAATAAAAGACAGTAAAAAGTTCATTGAGAGCTTGAATATGGTTTTGGTAGATCTTTTTTCAGATTGTAAACAACCGGTTACAAGGTTGAAACAAGAAACTACACTCTATTGACACTTTGACAACCTTTGTCATTGATTCCAAAGGGGGAGTAGTAGTGGTATGAGAAAAATCCAATAAATTAGGGATCATCTGCTTAGGGGGAGCACACATTTTTAGTAACAATTTTTTTTGGACTTCAATATTTGGATACACTTCTGCATTTTTCTCATGAGTGTTGCCATCAATGCCAAAGGGGGAGATTGTTGGCAAATGCACACTCCAATGAGACATTGTAGGTTATTGAAGGTTTTGTCATTGATGGCAACCTTACAATCCTATGACACCGGCAAGGCAATCCACTGGCACCAGCAAAGTCAGATTCTACACCGGCACACAGACCACCGACACCGGCAGTGAAAGGAAGCATACCAACATAGAAGCCAACAGGAATTTTGATTGTAATTTATTTTGTTTATTATTGTAAAATCATTGTAAGCCGACTTGGCAAATTGCAAAATGACTCATATATATAAGAGATCATTGTAGAACAATTAGGTATGCATGGAGGAATGCAATTAGGCAAAATAAGGTAGACCTATTATGCAAATTATAGGTTAAGGGTTTATGTATGAAGCTGAGCTATAAACCGGTACTGGATCTGGCATAGTAGATGCTATTTTGAAGCAGTACAAGACATTGGATTTATATAATCCATTTTGTAAGTCAGTGAGACTTCCCATTCTGTAATTGAGTTGTGAGCTCTAGGCACTTGGCCTTTCTGCATGTGCAGGTCCCTCTTGTAGCAGTAATATTCTCTTATTGGCCAATAAGTGAATATTGTGGGTCACAAATCCCACCGAGGTTTTTTCGATACCGGGTTTCCTTGTTAAACTACTGGGTTATGGTGTGTTTTTCATGTGGTTTCTATTATCTCTATTCATTACATTATTTCTTGTTTACCGGTATACAGTATTAATATGCTTTAAATTTTTTAAGTCAAGAAAATCAATTCACAGGTTAGATACTAATTCACCCCCCCCCTCTCAGTATCTGTGGGAATCCTAACAATTTCAAGTTGTAGGTGCGAGTACATGAATCTAATGGATGCATGAATTTTGGGACCGACTGAAGACATAGAGATAGTCTCAGGGCCTAAATCTTATCTCAGATCTGAGAGACAGGGGTGTGGCACCTTGGGATAGGACCAAGGCATGGCACCCTGGTCCCTAGGGTTTTACAGTTTCAAGTGTTAGATCTGCATACTAAACCCTCAGGACCCTAGATTCAAAAGACCATCTTCTTGTCAACAGAGGGACAGGGGTGCCCAATGCCCTAGGATTTGTCAATTCTTCATCAATTTCAGTAGCAGGTACACCTCTGAGTCCATTTCCCAGCTCTTCTTTCTATCTCTCGGTTTCAGTTTGTGTCAAATCTGCATTTTCAGTTTAGTGTGCTTTGTTTCTTATCTCCTAGTTTAGTTGATTGTTGCATTGCATTTTACACATCTAATCCTCATTTAAAGCAAAGGAATAGAAACCCTAAGACATATTCCTTGACTCTCTCTTCCCTAGAAGTATTCAAAGTGAGATATCTCCCTAGTCTCTTTTGTATTCCACTGTGTGTACATGAGAGTGGGATTAGGTCTTAGTTACTTGGTTCCATTTTTATGCATCACATCTTGGTGAACCTGATGTGAATCCAATCTTCTTTAAATTTGCATTTCCTAGTTAGATCTAGTTATTGCATCTTTCTTTTCATTGAAAAGCATAAAAAATCAAGAAAAAAAAAGAGTTTTCATTCATTGCATTATGTGTTTAAGTTTTGTTTGCATTCTCCATTTCAAAAATGTCAGATCTTTATTTTCAAGATTTTTATTCCTTTGACAATGCATTTTCTTATGATGATTATGATTTTAGCAAGGAAGAGTTAGATGAGGCTCTTGACGAGTTTCTATACCCTAAATCTTGTAAACCTACATTTTGCCAAAAATTAATTAACCTTGTTACTATGTCATTTCGTAGTGATGAGAAAGATAAGCTTAATGGTTCTTCTCATGAATACATTCCTATCAAATCATCCTCTAAATCTAGTAACATGATGGTTTATAACAATCCCCTTTATGAGGACCTATCTCCTTTGGAATCTAAATACAAACCATTTAATAGATATGATCATGTTATGTTGGATGATTCTCTTGATGATTTTATGTCTTTGCCAACTCCTCCAAATAAATACCACAAATCTAAAAGATTGATTAACATGATAAATGTGAATGAAGATAGAAAACCCTTCTTTGTGGTTCAATGTGATTACCCTTCTCCAACATCAAAATCCTTAAACCAACCCATCCTTACAGTTCAAGGTGGTTATGGAAATGATCCTTTTTGCATTCCTAACAAACCTATTATCATTGTGCAAGGAGCATATCCCACTAAGATTCCCTATGATTATGATAAAGAAATAACTAGAGTTATCATTCGATTTCTCATACCTATAACACAAGAAACAATAAGAAACCTAATCCTCCTCTGACTATTCTAGCCTCACTTCCTAATCCTCAACCCATTCATATTCAAGTGCCTTGCATTTCACAAGCTCTTGGTAAGGAGTATGATCTCATTGAACAACTTAAGGTCACTCATGCCAAGATCTCTCTATGGGGTTTGATACAAACCTCTTCAACATAACATGAAATGTTACAAGATGCCTTGAAAACCTTGAATGTCCCACTAGCTATGACATCCAATAATGTGGCTTCTTTGATTGAACCAATAACCACACCTAAAACTCAAATTGTGTTCACCCAAGATGAGTTAACTCCTCGTGAAATTCAATGCCAATATGATCCTCCCATGGTTGTTGTTATTATTAAAGGAAATTATATAAGATGAACCCTTGTGGACAATGGCTTTGGGCTTAATGTTTGTAGCATTAATTTATTACATAATATCAATGTGGATGCATCTCTTATTAAACCTTATTCCCTTACTATTCATGGCTTTGATTATGTGGCTAGGTCTTCATTGGGTATCATAACCTTCATGTTAAGGTAGGACCAAATACCTTTTCTACACCTATCCATGTCATGCCTGATAACTTAACCTACATTTTTTGTTAGGTAGACCTTGGATTCATAACATGCAAGTTGTCACTTCTAATTTTGATAGGCAAGTGAAATTTATTTATAACAACACGATGTATACCTTGCTCGCCGATACCAATATCCTAGCTTGTTTACAAACATCTGCCTCTAAATCTTCCTCCACTAGTTCTTCTTCAACTGTCTCTAATGCACCTTCTAGTATACCTTATCCTTCTATTACCACATTCTCCTCTACCAATTTTATTCCTCCAAGTAATCTTGAAGTTCTTGAAAAGGATCCTTCTCAATTTGAATCTTATCCCGAAGATTTATTTTCCCCCTAGAAGGTATTCTGGGATGATGATTGGGGGTCTTTAGACTTTAACCCTACTTTTGTGGGATATTATAGAATCCCTTCAAGAGAGCCTAAGTCTAAAAAGAAGGAAGACAAGGATGAATATGAAAAGCAACCCACTTTGTCTAAACCGTTAAGTAACAACTTTATGGTTTCTTCTGATTCTAGTTCTTCATCTATTTCCACTTCAATTGATTTTGACATTCACACCCATGAAAAACCTCCTTCCCTTACTGAAATGGCTAACCTCTATGGTCCTGGTTTCCATATCTTAGTTAAGAGTGGATATAATGGCAATGGTTGTGGTTCTCAAGAACAAGGGATTAAAGTTCCTATAGAAAATAATTGTCACGAGGCTACATTTGGACTTGGATACAATCCCCTCAAACCCACCAAAGCTTCTAAGAGACCATCTATTAGTGTTAATGTCATTTCCTTTTTCCCCTAAACCTCTTTCATTAAAACATCTTGAGTATATTGACTGCAATTCTAGTATCTTTTCTTTGGATTTCTTCTCTACTAATAATTCCTTAGCTGAGTTTCTAGGGGCTTACGATAATCTCCCTCGTTACCATCATAGCCATGGGTTTCCCTATTGTTTTAATGAAGAAGCATATTTTGTGGAAGACATTGATTTAGCCAAAGATAATGATGTGATGATTAAGGAGTTCCATCAACTAAAGGATATCCCTCAACAAATTAATCTCCTTAGAAGTGATACTATTGACATCAAGATGGATCATTCTAATGAAGACAAGATTATAAAGGTAGGGAAATATCTTATTGATGAGGAACAGAAGGAATATTCTAATTTATTACATGAATTCCCTAAAATCTTTACTTGAATATATGCTAACATGCCTGGAATTGATCCTTAGATTGTCACTCATAATATTTTCCTAATTCCTGATGCCAAACCTGTGAAGTAGAATATTAGGAAAATGAATACCAAAATAGCTTTGCTCATCAAAGCTGAAATTGAGAAATTAATGGATGTAGTATTCATTCACCCTATTGACTACTCTCCTTGGATTTTGAATATTTTCATTGTGGCTAAACTTGATAACAAGATTAGGATGTGTACCGACTTTCGAGATCTCTATAAGGCTTCCTTAAAAGATGATTTTCCACTTCCCAATATTGATATGATAGTAGATTCTACCACTAGACATGCCTTGTTTTCTTTTATGGATGGTTTCTCTGGATATAATCAAATATTCATTAATCCTCAAGATCAATTTAAAACTACCTTCACTACTCATTGGGGTACGTTTTGTTGGATTGTAATACCTTTTGGATTGAAGAACGTAGGTTCTACTTACCAACATGTTATGACCCTTATATTTAATGACTACATGCATAAAATCTTAGAATATTACGTTGATGACATCCTGGATAAGTCCATACTCCATCAAGACCATGTTAAGATCCTTCATCAAGTCTTTGAGCAAATTCATAAATACAACATGCAATTGAACCCCCAAAAGTGTGTTTTTGGTGTGGATAGTGGAAAACTATTAGGGTTCATTGTATCACATCGTGGTATTGAGGTGGATATGAAAAAGATAGATGCCATTGTTAATATGCCACCTCCTAAAAATATTTCCCAACTGAGAAGTTTGCAAGGAAAGATTCAAGCTATTCATAGGTTTGTGTCACAACTTTTGGATTGGACCTTTCCCTTTACTCAATTGCTTAGGAAAAACATCACCTTTCAATGGAATGGGGATTGTCATCAAGCCTTTGAAGATTTAAAATCTTATTTGGCCAACCCTCCTATCTTGCAACCAGCTGACCCAACTAAACCATTTCTTCTATACACTGATGCTTCTCCTCATGCTCTTGCAGCTTTGTTGGCATAATGTAATAGTGATGGTAAAGAACACTTGATTTATTATATAAGTCTTACTATGCGTGATTACGAAGTCCGCTATACTGCAATAGATAGGCAATGTCTTGCTCTTTTTTTTACAATGCAGAAGTTGAGGGATTACCTTTTGAATTTTGAGGTTCATGTTATCATAAAATTTGATCCTTTGAAGCCTCTTTTCTCTAAGATAGATATTTTAGGACGTCTAGTGAAGTGGGTTATGATGTTAACTAAGTTTGATCTTAAGTTTGTTTCCCAAAAAGTGATTAAAGGACAAGCATTGACTAATCAATTAGCCGATGCTCCTTCACCTCTCATGCTACCTAATCAAGAATCCTTTCTTGATGAGTTTGTTCTTCCTATTGAGACTGACAAAACTTGGGAGTTGTGCTTTGATGGCTCTAGGTGTCGTATAGGCTCAGGGGTAGGTGTGTTGGCATTTACATGAAGATTGCATCAATGAAATGTTATGTTGTCATTGATGTCAATTAACCAGTAATGATATTGTTATAATGTTGTTTTGTAACTGGTAGGAAGAGCTAGTGAAGGGAACTGTAACCGATAGGTGAGTTTGTGGAGTGAACCGATATTGCTAAGTATTGGAGAGTTGAACCAGTAAACCCTACCTATTGATTTTGTTGGCAATATTGCATTATAACAGACAATGAAAGATTGTTGGCATTTCTTAAGGATACTGAGAAGTTTTTTGTTATTATTTTGTCATCGATGTCAAGAAATTGATTTTCTAATTCAGTATGATGTTGCCATATCTTGAGAAGTATGATATGAAGATTATAAAGATGTCGGTAAAAGACATAGGAAAGAATATGATGAATAAGGTATTCAATGGGCAACTACTACCGAGTCAGACAATGATGAGATCATGATGTTTTAGATTGTTTTAACATCATACATATGTTGTAAATTGTAAAGGTTAATACTATACTATGTTATCAAGCAAAGAACCTAGTTGGTAAACCCTAAGGTTATCGCTATCAGTTAATGAAGGCAGAATGTCTACCAAGTGGAGTTTATTATTCACCGAGTTGTTACCGAGTTGTTACCGAGCTATAACAAAATGCATTAAATGTTTACATGCAGTATTTAATGAAGGAAGCTGATGAGCTGGAGCAGATTAAATGATTGGTAAGCCATGGAAGAAGTTTGTTAACAAATCTAAGGCAATGGAAAATTGGCATGAAGATCTACAGCTCAGATTGAGTCGCAATACCCTAGCACAAGTTCCAAGACTATTATGCAAGTTCCAAGGTAGGGTAAAACATTTTCATATTGAAAGATGCATTGAACCTGGACAAGATTGAAGATCTGATGGCTATGATTGATCATGGGAAATGTGATCAAGAAGATTAAGCGGTTACCTAATTGTTTATAAATAGGAAACTGTTGATAAACAATGTATGCGGGCAAGTGTATGCACAGGGATGCTACATAGTGATTACCGAGCATAGAAGCTTGAAGACCTGTTAGAATAATAGAGTATAGAAGCCCAGTAGATAGACAAGATTAGTTCTATGTCTAGATTTTATTGAACAAATAGGAATCTGCTTTAGCATTTTAGATGTGAAGTTGCAGATAGATTTTTATTACTGTTATTTTGTGAAAGTGACAGAAAATCTCTTAACCGAGTGGAGCGACATTTTGATTGAGTGTTTGAAATCCTTTAACAAGGTCACTTCTAACAAAGTGAAGATCCTAACAGATCTGAGGGAAATCCCTTAACTGGGTCACATCTAGCAATGTGTTTGTAATCTTTAATAGGATTTTCTTTTAACTGAGCATACTCTAGAAGAGTATATTTCTTAGTGGGTCCAAAATCCCACAGTGGTTTTTCCCTATTTGGGTTTCCATGTTAAATCTGGTGTTATGAGGTTTATATTGTTCATATGCTTTTGAGCTTGCATGTTTAACAGTTTTGAATATATTACTGATATATATGTTACCGAGGTTGAATCTGATGTTTTTATGGATGATTAAGTTTGTATGATTCACCCCCCCTCTCATCTTGTTGGCTATTGGATTTGTACTTATATTAAGTATCAGAACTATTAGATTTGATAAACCCTAACCGATTATGTTGGTTGTATTAGTTTATGATCTGATGATGAGCAGTAATGATTATGACATGTATGCATGTTGTATGAGACAAGTTTCAAAGTGTTTTTGGCACATTGAGATAACGGTTTTTATCTTGGGAATGAGTAAGTATATTGCATGTAATGCAAAATGCATGATGAGTTACTAAGTTCTATGAAGCAGTGATCAAGGAGAGATCAAAGCTATTTTGAATGATGTGCATAGATTGTTATGTAGTCCAACGGTCATACTTAAACTAATTTGTGTGTAATCTCTATGAGAGAATTAGGTTTTTATTGTGTTACCGACCTATTGATTTGTTTATAAGGTCGATGAGTTGTTTTGTTTTAGAGTTGGAAAATTTCTAGCTGAGTGTGTGGTTATCGAACTAGATGATGTATCTGCAGTTTGTGTAAAGGCAGATAGGAGCATGAAAAGGATCTAAACAAGCAAGTGTAGTTCTATTCAAACAGATCAGCAAACCCCTGTTGTTTTCTAACAATTACAATAGTAAAATCCCCTAACCGAGTAAGCTCTAACAAGCTTAGTGTTATTCAAATCCTCTAACCAGGGGGTCCATTAGCTTGGATTTCAAATCCTCTACTGAGGTTACTCCTCACAGCGTATTGATTCTAATAGGGAATTCTAGTCAATCCCTTAACCAGGTGGTCCCTAATGTGATCTATTCTTAACAAGACTTTTATTTAAATCTTTAACAAGCTTGGCTCCTAACAGGGTGAACTTCAGAAGAGTTCTGAATACTTGTGGATATTCATCCCCACCATGGTTTTTCCCATTTGGGTTTCCACGTCAAAAATATTGTGTCAAGTGGTGAATGTTTTTTGTGGTTATGTTTACTATAGTTAAATTGCTTAACTCCTTAATCCACTTTGATAAGTTTTGTTAACCGGCAACAATCTGTAATGAGGTTTTACTTATGTCAATAAATTATTTGGATGTTTGTGAGTTTCAAGTTGTTTACTGTTAATCTGTTGTAACAACCAACCGGTTTATCTTGTTAGTTTAGAGTTTGCTTTGAGAGGTTGTTTTTGAGATTGGTGAAAGTTTATATCAATTTTTCTATCTAGTGATTCACCCCCCCCTCTCAGTAGTTGACCAGATCCTTATTATTTCATCATACCATCAATTGGTATCAAAGCTTCTCAAGTCCTCTAAGGTCTAAGCCTAATAGATTTAGGTAAAGATCTTGTAGAACATGACGAAGAAGGAAGGTCTACAATTTAATAGACAAAACTATAGGATATGGAGTGATAGAATGAAAATTTATATTAAGAGTCTAGGAAGTCAATATTGGGAACATGTTGGTACTCAATATGTTGCACCTAGTGGGATTATGACTGATGATCAAAAGAAAGAGCAACAAGAAAACAATCAAGCACTGGAGGCTATTATCAGTTCTTTGTCTGATGCAAAGTATGTTGATGTCCATGGTCTGGAGACTACATATGAGGTATGGAAGAAACTTGAAGAGATTTATAGTGGTGATGAACATGTGAAGATTGCCAAGGAAGAGAGTCTAAGAGGAAATTTTGATGACATGCGAATGGTTGAAGGTGAGAATATCCAACAGTATGGTTAGAGGATAAAAGAGATAGTGGGTGACATCAAGAGTGCTGGTGGTAAAGTGGAAGATGCCATAGTGATTAGCAAGGTGTTAAGAACCCTTCTACCAGTCTATGCTATCTGAGTTGCAGCCATTCAGGAGCTAAAGTCAATTGACAAAACTAAGGTAACCCTTGACTCCATCATTAATAATCTTACTTCTTTTGAATTAAATGGTTATGATGGTATTTTTCATAAATCTTAATATGCATTTAGATCTTCAGTTCTAACCCATATATGAGGAAAAGTAGAGATGTCAGTCACAGTTATGAATCTAGATCCAACAGAGAAGTTGATTATGAAGACAGTTTGGTTGAGCTTGAAGCATTGTTGGCCAAGCAATTTCCCAAAGGTACCAGTAAATACAGAGGTAAATTACCTTTGAAATGTTTTGCATACAACAATATTGGACACATTTCAGCTAACTGTTATAATGGTGATAATGAGCACAAGCAAGAGAAGTTCAAGAAGTCCAAGGTAAAAGGCAAAAGAGATTGTCTTATGGAAGTTGATGGTAGTATCACTGATGAGGAATCTGAGGGTGATGCTAATGAAGAAATTGTTTTTGTAGCCATTAAAGAGGAGACATCTAATCATAAGGCTTTAGTTTTTCACATGGATAATTCTGATGATTGGATCATTGATAGTGGTTGTTCACATCACATGACCAGTGAGTGGAGAAAAACTATTTCTTTAAAGGAATTTGATGGTGGAGTTGTGAGATTTGGTAATGACTCACCATGCATGGTTAAAGGTAAGGGGACTATTTATCTTAATGGAAAGAGAAGTGCAATTGATGTCTACTGGGTTGAAGGATTAAAGCATAATCTTTTGAGTGTTTCTCAACTCAATGACAGAGGATACCCATTGGAGTTTAATAATGGTATGTGCAAAATCTATGGGAGAAAAGGTGAACTGATTGCAACCAACAAGCAGACTAAAGGTAACCTATTTCACCTGAATCCTAAAGTCAACAACTATTTAATTGCTAAAGTAGATGATAGTTGGCTTTGGCATAGGAGATTTTGTCATATAAATTTTGATAACATTGTTAAAGTGAGTAAGTCCAAGACAGTGAGAGGTTTGCTTCAATTGGACAAACTGATTAATGCTCTATGTAAGGAATGTCAGTTGGGAAAGATGACATCCTCAACTTTTAAGAGCAAATCTTTTTCAGCAGACCTCTATGGACCGATAAGGACTAAAAGTATTCAAGGTAACAGATATTTTATGATCTTCACTGATGATTGCTCAAGAATCATGTGGGTCACATTCTTGAAGGATAAAACATAAGCATTTAGTAAGTTCAAGGCATTCAGGGCCTTAGCTAAAAAGGAAAGTGGTAAGAAGATAAAGTGTCTAAGGACTCAACAAGGTGGTGAATTTAATTCTAAGGAATTCACTAGATATTGTGAAGAAAATGGTAATAAATGGAAGCTTTCTACACTGGGGACACCACAACAGAATGGTATTGTAGAGAGGAACAACTAGTTAGTTGTTGAAGCTACTAGGACGATGTTGATACAAGGAGGTGTAGAAAAAAAATTCTGGAGAGAAGCTGGTGGCATAGCTGTCTACAATATGAACTGAATTTTGGTAAAAAGAGGTAAGGATAAGACTCTTTATGAATACTAGTATGGTAGATCACCTAATGCCATTTATTTTAAGATACTTAGCTGCAAATGTTTTATTAAGCGAGGTGACTATGTCAACAAGTTTGAGGCTAGAAGTGATGAAGGTATATTTCTTGGTTACTCCACCAAGAGTAAGGCCTACAAATGTTACAACAAATGGACAGAGGTAATCATTGAGAGTGTTGATGTTCGAGTGGATGAGTATCTTGAAGTCTCAAGGGAAACTAGTGTGGAGAAAAAGGATGAAGATTCTTGCATTCTATTTTTGGAACCAGAACCGATGAAAGTTTAAACTAGTTAAGAGAATGTTGTTGTACCAATTCAATCAGAATAGGTAGAGTTAGAAGAAGATGATGATAATGAAGAAGAAGAACTTGAAGATAATGATCATGTTATTTCGAGGTTCATAATTAGAGAGAATTCTTGCATGATCTCCACTATTGAGCCTAGAACTGCTAAGGAAGAATTTGGAGATGATCATTGGATTAAAGCTATGGAGGAGGAGCTTGATCAAATTGAGAAGAATAATACATGGACCCTAGTACCTAGACTAATGAATAAAAATGTGATAGGTACTAAGTGGGTATTAAGAAATAAATTGAATGAAGATGGTATAGTAGTCTGAAACAAATCTAGATTGGTTTGCAAAGGTTATGCATAGGAAGAAGGAGAAGATTAGGGTGAGACATTTGCACTAGTTTCTAGACTGGAAGGTGTCAGAACTTTACTTGCATTTACAACACATAAGGGATTCAAAGTATATCAGATGGATGTGAATTCAACATTTTTAAATGGAATACTGGAAGAAGAAGTATACATTGAGCAGCCAGATGGTTATGACATTGTGTGAAAATCTCAAAAGGAATTATATGGGTTAAAGAAAGCACCAAGAGTGTGGTATGAGAGGCTTCATTCACACCTAATGAAGATAGGTTTTCAAATAACCGGTGAATACAACAACACATATCTCAAATCTGAAGGAGATAAGATACTGGTTAAAGAAGTGTTTGTAGATGATATCATATTTGGAGGCAATGATGACATGAGAAATGACTTTGCAAATGAAATGAAAAGTGAATTTGAAATGTCTATAGTGGGAGAGATAAAAAAAATCATAGGCTTGCAAATTCAGCAAATGAAGAGTGGTGTTTTCATCACACGGTCTAAGTATGTGAAAGAGGTATTAAAGGTATTTGGTATGAGTGATTGTAAAGCAGTTGGGACACCAATGGTTATAGGTTGTAAATTGTCTAAGAAAGAAGAGGCCACATATGTTGATGAAAAGGAGTACAAGTCAATGATTGTGAAATTGCACTATGTTGTTCACAACAAATCAGATATAGCTCATGCAATTGGTCTAGTTGCTAGATTTCAAAAGAATCCAAAGGAAACACATTTGATAGAAACCAAGAGGATATTCAGATATTTGAAAGGCACTATTGACTATGGATTATGGTATCCATATGTAGGTAACTTTGACTTGAAGGTGTATATAGATGCAGACTGGGTAGGTAATGTTGATGATAGAAAAAGCATAATGGGTGGAGCATTATTTCTTGGAGGAATACATGTGTCATGGAGTAGGAAGAAGCAGAGTTGTATATCATAGCCTACTGCTGAAGCTTAGTATGTTGCAACTTATATGAATTGTACACAAGATATCTAGATGAGGCACATTCTGGAAGGTTTCAAGATGAAGTTTTTAGAACCTTTAAAGATCTTATGTGACAATACCAGTGCCATAAATATTTCCAAGAACCCTGTTTTGCATGCACGCACCAAGCATATTGAATTGAAGTATCATTTCTTGAGGGAAAAAGTGCAGAGTAAAGATGTGATATTGGAGCATGTTTCTACCAAGGAGAAGCTTGCAGATATCTTTACTAAACCTTTGCCTAATACTACTTTTGAGTATCTTAGAATTCAGCTAAGGGTTGTACCCCTTCATGAGATCAATTGAGCATTATGTAGAGTACATTAGTCCTGGAGTTACTTGCATAATTTTACAACAGGATTGGTGTAGAGTAGAGGTAATCCACATGGGGAGCATCAAGTTACAGGTTGTTGATGCTAAATAGTGAAGTTTGACATTGCATGTTTTACTTTCACTTTGGCATTGTTGTCAAAGGGGGAGAAGAACTATGTGATTGTGGGAAGAAGAATTGTATGATTGACAGATAGAAGATCTATAGCTAGTTACCAACTGAAAACAAGTAGAGTACATGGCAAAATGTAAACCAGGATTCCTATTCACAATCATAGAAATCAATGGTATTGATATTTGCATTTCCATCAATGCCAAAGGGGGGGATTGTTGGCATTTACATGAAGATTGCATTAATGAAATGTTATGTTGTTATTGATGTCAATTAACCAGTAATGATATTGTTATAATGTTGTGTTGTAATGGGTAGAAAGATCTAGTGAATGGAACTATAACCGATAGATGAGTTTATGGAGTGAACCAGTATTACTAAGTATTGGAGAGTTGAACCAATAAACCCTACCTGTTGATTTGATAAACCCTAACCGATTATGTTGGTTGTATTGGTTTATGATCTGATGATGAGCGATAATGATTATGACACGTATGCGTGTTGTATGAGAAGAGTTTCAAAGTGTTTTTCATACATTGAGATGACGGTTTTTATCTTGGGAATGAGAAAGTATATTGCATGTGATGAAAAATGCGTTATAAGTTACTAAGTTTGATGAAGCAGTGATCAAGGAGTGGTCGAGGCTATCTTGAATTATGTGCAAAGATTTTTATGTAATCCAATGGTCATACTTGAACCGATTTGTTTGTAATCTCTATGAGAGAATTAGGTTTTTGTTGTGTTACTGACCTATTGATTTGTTTATAAGGTCGATGAGTTATTTTATTTCAAAGTTGGCAAAATTCTAATTGAGTGTGTGGTTCTCAAACTGAATGAGGTATCTTCAGTTTGTGTAAAGGTAGATATGAGCATGAAAAGGATCTAAACAAGCAAGTGTAGTGCTATTCAAACAAATCAGCAAACCCCTGTTGTTTTCTAACAATTACAGCAGTAAAATCCCCTAACCAGGTATGCTCTAACAAGCTTAGTGTTATTAAAATCCTCTAACTAGGTGGTCCATTAGCTTGGTTTTCAAATCCTCTACCGAGGTTACTCCTCATAGTGTATTGCTTCTAATAGGGCATTATAGTCAAACCCTTAACCAGGTAGTCCCTAACAGGATTTGTTCTTAACAAGACTGTTTGTAAAGCTTTAACAGGCTTGGCTCCTAATAGGGTGAACTTCAGAAGAGTTTAAAATACTTGTGGGTATTCATCCCTGCCGTGG
Organism: Cryptomeria japonica; assembly: GCF_030272615.1. NCBI lineage: Eukaryota > Viridiplantae > Streptophyta > Pinopsida > Cupressales > Cupressaceae > Cryptomeria > Cryptomeria japonica. The sequence continues at coordinate 386,519,799 of NC_081409.1, forward strand.
TTTTTCCCATTTGGGTTTCCATGTCAAAAATATTGTGTCAAGTGGTGAATGTTTTTGTGGTTATGTTTACTATGGTTAAATTGCTTAGTTGCTTAATCCACTTTGATAAGTTTTGTTAATCGACAGCAATCTGAAATGAGGTTTTACTTATGTCAGTAAAGTATTTGGATGTTTGTGAGTTTCAAGTTGTTTATTGTTAATCTGTTGTAACAGTCAACCAGTTATCTTGTCAGTTTATAGTTTTCTTTGAGAGCTTGTTTTTGAGATTGGTGAAAGTTTATATTAGTTTTTCTATCTACTGATTCACCCCCCCTCTTGGTAGTTGATCAGATCCTTATTCTTTCATCATACCATCAAGGTGTTGTTCTGTTTCCTCCTAATAAGAAACCTATTCCCTTATCTTATCATCTTAATTTCTTATGTACTAATAACATTGCCAAGTATGAAGCCCTTATAGTTGGTCTTAGAACGGCTTTAGCCTTGGATGTTAAGCACATACATATCTATGGTGACTCTTAATTAATTATTAGACAAGCTACAGGAGTTTATCAGGCTAAAAAAGATAAATGATCACAATATTGAGTTTTTGCCTTATCCTTGTTACAAAAGTTTGATTCCTATGCCATGGAGCTTGTCCCTCAAAAGGATAATCAACATGTTAATGAAATGGCATGTGTCACTTCCCTTATATATTTAGAAGATCTAATGATAGATCTTAAATTTTGTATTCATAATCTTTCTTCTTCGGCTATCATTGATAATCATAGTGATGTGGCTTATTTCTATACCATAGATTCTAACGAATGGTACTCGCATATCTTAAGATATTTGACTGACAGTGCATTTCCAGATTCTTCAAGTAAAAATTATAGAGTTATAATGTGCAAGTTAGCTCCAAGATACATTATCCTTTCCAATGTCCTTTATAGAAGGTGTTATAATGGTTTGCTTCTCCGCTATCTCAACAAAATAGAAATCCTGATTACTCTTGAGCAAGCAAGTGCTTGTGGGGGGAATTTTGGAGGTAAAACTTTAGTTCAAAGGTTGTTTCAAATAGGATATTATTGGTAGACCATGGAGAAAGACTCATTTGTGTTTGTTAAGAAATGTCATCAATGTCAGCAACACAACAATTTGATTCATGCTCTTGCACAAGAACTTAAGTCGCAAGTGGATTCTTGGCCCTTTTCAATGTGGGGCTTGGATCTTGGAAAAAATTTATCCTCCCTTATCCCAAGCACATACTTTCCTTATAACTGCTACAGATTATTTTATGAAGTGGGTAGAAGAGGTTCCTCTTCGATCCACTACGGCTGAAGTAATTTGTCAATTCATCTTGGATAATATTATTGCTCAATTTGGAATTCCTTCCACTTTGGTTTCTGATGATAGTACTTCATTTAAGAACAAAGATGTGAAGAAATTTCTCAAAAAATACCATATTCAACATCGCTTTTCTACACCTTATTAACCTCAATCTAATGGCCTGGTTAAGTCCTCTAATAAAATTCTTGATCAAATTCTTCATAAGATTGTAAATAAACATTGTAAGGATTGGAACACCCGCTTGACTTATGCTCTTTGGGCTTATTGAACAAGTGTGCGCATAACTACAAGTACTACCCCTTACAATCTGGATTATGGTGTTGATGTTATTATGCCTTTAGAGGTAGAGATTCCCTCACTAATAATTTCTCTTAAGGGTATAGTCGATGATTATTTTTATCAAGAACAACGCCTTCAACAAATTGAAATACTTGATGAATAAAGTATAAATGCTCTTGGGCATATTCAAGCATATCATAAATCCCTGCAATGAAGTTATAATGATAAAGTCATTATGTGTTCCTTCTTAGTGGGTGACCTTTTGCTCTATGAGAATCAGCATAATATGAATGCTTCACCTGAAGAAAGAGGAAAGTTTAGCCCAAATTGGCTTGGACCATATATCATCACTAAGGTCTACAGATCAGGTGCTTACAAAATAGCAAATGTCAAAGGTACGCCTCTTAAGGAACCCATAAATTCTATGCATCTTTGTAGATACTATGCTTGATCTTCCCCTTTCTTTTCCTTTCCTTTCCTTTATTTCCTTCTACAAAATTGTATGATATGGTAGCATCTCTTCATAAAGCATGTAGTATTAAACTATTAACATTTGATCTATATTGCTTCATTATTGACAAACATGTTTTAAATTCTTGGTTATCTTGAATTCATGGTGTAAATTTTTAAGAATTTGTATTTTTATGTGATAGTATATCATGCAATTTTCCTTCATATGTTTGGAGTTAGGATACATCATGTTGTGTTTAATTAAACCCTTAATTAGATCACATAAGTTATGTAGTCCTTAACTTAAACACATTTCCTTACATCATCAATGTTGTATTTAATTAAATACTTGTTATTTAGTTAGATTACACATGTATCAATTTAACCATGAGGTATTGAGAAATCAATCACATGAGAGTTAGATTAGACATACATGTACATTTCCAAAGTTGTTACTTTTAATCAAATCAATATATGCATCCAATGTTTTGTAATTAAAAGAACACATTTAAGGCTAAAATCATCATCATCATCATCATCATCATCATCATCATCATCATCATCTTATATATATATATATATATATATATATATATATATATATATATATATATATCATCGAAAGTTTTAAATGCTGTATCATATACAAAATTGACCACTAGATGCAAAATGTGGTCTTTGCTATATCAACACTATCTATGATTGGTGACTACCCAAGCCCTTAGGTCCCTATCATGGTGGTCCCATGCGCGTATAACAGGATGAAGACCATGAGTGACTCCTAGAAGAACTCCAGTTTCAATCCATGACTATACCTTGATACATGGTTGACTCTGCCCAGGACTTTGCCAGCTCACGTTGTAGCTACTCCCCCTCTTCTCACCTGATCTCTAGCTCTATTTGAACTAAGTCGAATAGATCCTTGTATCATCTAGTGCTCCTCGGAGGTCTTGAAGCACTCACCGGTGAGGAGAGACCTCAAAGAGATCAATCCGAAGTGGTCAACAAGAGTAAACACAACAAAAACACAAAGATATGATGGAAGCAATGCAGAACAGATTATTTTATTGCATGAAATTTGATTACATCCAACAACCCGGTTACAACATACTGGCTCACAGACCTGGTAGAATAGGTCACAATCGGGACCTTGAATCTTATGATCTAACTTCTACGCACAGTATAGCTACTTGATTCTTTGATTGATTACATTATAATGCATAATTACAAATATATATACCGATCCAAAGGATCCAGTCAGCCCAAAAGGGATCAAAACCCAAAGAACAAGACCTAACATGCAAAATAAACAAGGTCGGCCTCCACCATGAGATCCCTCTAAAAAATCCAAAGGATGAAACGTAGATCATAGGAAAAGGTAGGCCACATGCCAAGGAACATCACAATTAATGCCCAAGGCTCTACAAGCTTCAAAATGGGTTTTGATAGATCATTAAAATAGGTCCAAGTAATCAGTAACAAGTAACAACTAATAATAGGAAACAGTCATGGAAACTAGTAGGGATATCTTGCCGAAAAATGATCCAAATGCGATGTAGTCTGAAAGCAAGAAAGATGATCAAGTATTCAAGTAGAATCCAACTCCATAGCATTCGGTGAGAAAAAATCGGGACGCGCGGAAAGGAAAAATGAAACTACAAACATAATGAAAGATTGTTGTGAACTGGGGATGCTCCTGCATTAGACATCTGAGGTTATTGAAAAAGTGAGCCTCTCATTTTGTTGGGGTTATATGGAAACAAAGGCGGTCTACCTTTACATGAGAAAACAAAGATGAATCTTCAACTGGGTTGTCCTTCCACTTCACAAGATATTCCTTATACTCACTACTTCGGGTACTACACCCAATCCTACTATTCAAAATCTCTTCAATCTGATCTGGTTCCTTCCAGGGTAACTATTTCTTCAAGTCTGCAACAGTGTTCTCATTGAATTATGGTTCATGGTACTCATGAAGATCTACAATATTGAATATGGGTGAAATATTTAGACTATTTGGTAAATCCACTTCATATGCATTTCTAGAACTGAACTTCCTCAAAATCTTGCAAGGTCCAAACTTCTCTATCTGCAACCTATTATAACTTCCAACTAGGAATATCTATTTTCTCAGATATACCATCACTTCATTGCCAACTTCAAATTCCTTGTGTCACTTCTTCTCATCTACCTTCTCCTTATACTTGGTGTGCATATCTTCCAAATGTTACTTAACCTGAATATGCAATGCTGCCATGTGATCTGCAAAGTCTTCTACTTTTGAACTCCTCTGGTCTTCACTGCTAATGTTTCTCAACTCTGATATACCTCTAGGATGCACTCTTGTACCTATGTCAAAAGGTGTTCTTCCAGTACTTCTATTCACTGAATTGTTGTAGACAAACTCTTCTTGTGCAAGAATCAAATCCCAACTTCCGGTTTTATCTCCCACTAAACATCTCAACAAATTTCCCAAACTCTGGTTAACAAATTTTGTCTGTCCATCAGTCTATGGATGAAAAGTAGAACTAAACTTCAAATCTGTCTTCAACTTCTTCCAATGAATTCTCCAAACATAGCCAACAAACGTAGTATCTCTATCTAAAACTATGCTCTTAGTTAATCCATGCAATCTCACCACTTCCTTGAAAAATAGGTCTACTACATGCAATGCATCTGATGTCTTCTTACAAGGTATGAAATGAGCCATCTTCGAGAATCTATCCACAACCACAAATATAGAATCATTCGGACTCGGTGTCTTAGGCAATCCAAGCACAAAATCCATGCTTATATCCTCCCAAGGTCTTATCGGCACTGTCAAATGTTTATACAATCCCACATTCTGACTACTACCTTTTGCAACTTGACAAACTCTACAAATATGCACATATCTCTTAACATCCTTATGAATTTGGGGCCAAAAGTACTACTCACTCACCAATGCTACTATTTTTTCAATGCCAAAATATCTAGCTAAACCTCCACTGTCTTTCTCCTTTATCAGATTCTCCCTCATAGAACTCTTAGTTATGCACATTGAACTCCTCTGAATAACATCTCACCCTACATGAAATAATCCAACCATTCGCTTTTGTCTACCATAACCGGTTCTGTACATGCTTTCCAAGGTTCTGTAAAATCCAAGTTTTCATCATACAAGGTCTTCAAATCTTCAAATCCTAATACTATAACTCTCATCTCTGTCAGCAAATTCCTTCCCCTGCTCAATGCATCAAAAACTTTGTTAGATTTCCCACTTCTATGCTTCAACACAAAGGTGTAACTCTGCAAGAATTCTACCATCTCACATGTCTCTGATTCAACTTAATCTGACTATTCAAATACTGCAAACCTTGATGATCTGTATACAACACAAACTCCTTAGGCAACAAGTAATGTCTCTACTTCTTCAAGGCTTGAACTATGGCATAAAACTCCTGATCATACATTGAATATCTCCTCTGGGCATCATTCAATTTCTCACTAAAATAAGCTACTACTCTTCCTTCTTGACTCAAGACTGCTCCTATTGTTGTTCCACTTGCATCACAATCCACTTGAAATACTTGATTGAAATACGATAAATCTAACACAGACTAATCATTCACTTTCTTCTTCAACAGTTCAAAAAAAAATATTTCTCTAGTGGTCCACTTGAATTCCTTTCGATCTCCTCTCATGGTCGCATTCATAGGGTTACAAACTGAACTAAATTTTTTGATAAACTTCCGATAAAAACTAGCCAATCCATGAAATGATCTTATCTTTCCAACACTTTGTGGTGTAGGCTATTCAACAATTTCTTTCACTTTCTCAAGGTCCATCTTCAAACCATCCTCGGATATCACAAATCCCAAATAGACTAACTCATCTTTCATGAAAGTACACTTCTTGATATTGATCAACTACTTCTCTTCTCTCAATCTCTGCAAAACTTGTCTTAACTACAACAAATTCTCCTCTCTTGTCTTACTAAAAATCAGAATGTCATCCAAGTACAAAATAACAAACTTACCCAATAATTTGTTCAATACTTGATTCATTAGCCTCATGAAAGTACTTGGTGCATTAGTAAATCCAAAAGGCGTCACCAACCATTCATACAGTCCTTCATTTGTCTTAAATGTTGTCTTCCACTCATCACCTTCTCTGATCCTGATCTGATGATATCCACTCTTCAAATATTTCTTTGTAAAGTATTTTGCTCCACTCAAATAGTCCATTATGTCATCCATCCTAGGCAAAGGAAACTGATATTTCACTATGATCTCGTTTATTGCTCTTGAATCGGTACACATCCTCCACTCTCTATTCTTCTTAGGTGCTAATACTTTTGGTATTGCACAAGGGCTCAAACTCTCACTAATCAAACCTTTCATCCACAGCTTGTGCACTTGTCTATTTAGTTCTTCATTTTATATCAATGTCAACTGGTGTGCATCTTTGTTAGGCAAACTAGCTCTGGGGACCAAGTTCATGCATTGACTAATACTTCTCACAGGTGGAAATCCATCAGGTACATTATCTAAAATGATGTCCTCATACTCTGTCAACAAATCTTTTATTTCTTTTTGGTGTTCTCCTTCTGGTTCTGGTCTCTCAATCTTCTTAAGAATTAAGGCAAAACACACATTCTCATGTCTCAATCCATCCAAGAACTTCCTTCCATCTACAAAATAAACTCTATTATTCGTACAAAATTCATTCTTTAAAGGTTCCTCCAAAGGCAACAAGGTTTGCTTCATCCTATTGGCCTCAATAGTGTATGTATTCTTCCTCCCATCATGTACTTCCTATCTATCAAACTACCAAGGTCTACCCAACAAAAGATGACAAATATCCATAGGCATAATATCATAAAAGACTTCATCATGATAGTTCCCAATTTTCAATTTCACCAAGCATTGTTCACGCACTAACAACTTATGTTCATCTTGAATCCATGCTATCTGATAAGGCTTAGGGTGTTTCAATCTCTCCAATTTCAACTTATTCATCATTTCTTCTGAAACAAGATTATTTGAACTACCACTATCAATAACAACTTTACAACACTTACCGGATACCTTACATCTGGTCTTGAACAGATTCTTCCTCTGCAAGGGCTCTTCATCTCCTTTGGTATGACACAAAGCTCTCCTCACCATCAATAGTTCTCCATCTTCTGGTTTATTGTCTGATCCGGTGGGGTTTTCTTCCACCACTGTTTCTCTTCTGGTAGTTTTGGTCTTCTTACACTCAAATAGACGTTGTCCTTCTCCTCCACACTTAAAGTAGGTTCCTTTGAATGTCCTCATGTCTTGTCTTCCAAAGTTCTCATTTTGGTAGTCATCCAGTTCATTCCTTTGGTAGAAATTTCTATCATCCTTCTGGTATGAATTACCTTATTTGCTCACTTCCTTTTCCTTGTTCTAATTTGTATTGGTTCCTCTTCCTCCTTGAAATATTCCTCAAGTAAACCTTCCACCTCTACCTCTCTATATCTGCTCAAGTCTTTTGTTTAAATTCTCTTCTACCTTTAGGGCATACTGGTAAGCCTCTTCAACACTTTCCAATTTGATCATACTAATTTCATATTGTATAGACATCTACAATTCATTTAAATATATTGCAAATTGTTCAACTTCGTCATCAACATGTCCAAATCTGATATTCAAGTTGTAAAATGCTTCTGTGTACTCCTTCACACTAGATTCATTTTGTCTCAAATTCAGTAACTTCCGAAATAAATCCACTTGATAATTCATCAGTACAAACCTTGAATTCAACTTAGTAATCATCTGATCCCATGTCTTAATCTTCTCTTCACCTCTTCTTTATCTATCAAATTGCAAATTCTCCCTCCAAAGCGATGCGTGAACTTTCAAATAGGTACAGGCATATTTCACCTTCCTCTCTTTTGCAGTGTTTTCAAAATCAAAATACTTCTCCATCTCCAAGATCCAATCCATCAACACATCTGAATCTAAATTCCCATCATATTTTGGTGGGATAAAATGAGGTTTAGTATTCGCCCTACTCAAAACCCTTAAAAACCTTTCCTCATCCAGATCAACCACTGGTAGGTTTGCTTGTTCTATCGGGGCTTCTTCTCCTTCATCTTCACTTACATCTTCAATATGTTGGCCTCTTCTATTGGTTGTCTCCATGGCTTCTAATTGAGTTGCTATTAATTACAACATATCCATCATAGCAGGATCTACATTCCCACGTGCTCCACCATTCCTATCTCCTCTTGGTGCCATCGTTCACGATAGTCCTCTGTAGCTGCAAGTTGGATCCACAATCTGTCACCCTATAACAAAATTTTAGGACACGCAACCTCTGGAACAAAACTTCACTCTGATACCACTTGAAGTAGTCATCGATGAGGAGGGACCTCAAAGAGATCAATCCAAACTGGTCAGAAAGAGTAAACACAATGAAAACACAAAGGTATGATGGAGGCAATGCAAAACAAATTATTTTATTGTATACAATTTGATTACATACAATCGATAACAACTAGGTTACGACATACTGACTCATAGCGCAAGTAGAAAAGGCCACAACCGGGACCTTGAATCTTATGATCTAACTTCTATGCATAGTCTAGCTACTTGATTCTCTGATTGATTATATTCTAATGTATAATTATAAATATATATACCAATCCAAAGGATACAGACAACCCAAAAGGGATTAAAACCCAAAGAACAAGACCTAATGTGCAAAATAAACAAGGTCAACCTCCACCAAGAGATCCCTCTAAAAAATCCAAAGGATGAAACGCAGATCATGGGAAAAGGTTTTCCAAATGCTAAGGAACATCATAATCAATGCCCAAGGCTCTTCAAGCTTCAGAATGGGTTCCGATAGATCACCTGAATAGGTCTAGGCAACCGGTAACAAGAAACTATCATGAAAACCGGTAGTGATATCTTGTCAGAAAATGATCCAAATATGATGCAGTCTGAAAGCAAGAAATATGATCAAGTCTTCAAGTAGAATCCAACTTCATAGGATCCGATGAGCCAAAACTGAGACACATAGAAAGGAAAACTGAAACTGCAAATAGAAAACAAAATAGAATGGAAAATGTTTTTGGTTGATGCAAGATTATTGTGAACTGGGGATGCTCTTGCATCAGGTCTATGCAAGATCTAAAAAGACCGAGGTATGCATGAAGAAGTGATGATGTCTAATAGATTCTTCTAAATAAGGGATCGCCACTCTTGTGCCCAAACTGTTGAAGAGGGAATTGTTGCAAGGTGTGTGTCCTTGGTCTCCTTGTGTTGTGCAGAGTAGTGCTTGGGTTTGTGACATGGCTTAACCGCCTCTTGTGGATACTTTAAGTGTAGTGGTTGTATCGGGCATTAACAAGTTGATCTTTTGGTGCAACTACAACCACACTTGTAACAAGTGGTATCAGAGCTTGGTCATAGGTTCAAACCCGTCTCTTGCATTGGGGGGGTTATTGCAAGGTGTGTACCCTTGGTCTCCTTATGTTGTGTAGCATAGTGCTCAGGTTTGTGACATGGCTTAATAGCCTCCTATAGATTCTATGTCTAGTGGTTGCATCGGGCATTAATAGGTCAATATTTTGGAGGAATGGCAACCACACTTGTAATAGGAATGAAATCAAATCACATATTTATCATAATAAAAAAAACAATTCTGAACAAGTTCAATCGAATAAAAATCCTTTACCTATATCTCTTGTTTCCTAGTGTGGATTATGTGTCGTGGCTATCTCTGGTCTAGAGTCGCTACCCTCTCCATGCTCATAGTGTCTTTGTACTCTAGTAGGTGGTGTTGTAGGAGATGATCGGTGTAAGCTCGAAGTTGGTCTCCTAAGGTCGGCTTCCTCTCCTCTAGCTGACACTACCGGTGGATCTAGGGCTATGGTATCATCTCTGGAGTGATGGGGAATCTCCTCCTCCTCTCTCTCCTCTTCCTCCTCCCTCTCCTCCTCCTCCTCTTATCCCCTCTCCTCTGGGTCACCCTCATCATCATCCCCATCCTAACCTCCCTCCTCACCATCCTCATGATCATCTCCATCATGTTGTTCTCCCTCCTCCTCTCTCGCATCATCATGATCTGATGTGTCTCCATCACTTGGGTCCTTGGATGCCTCGTGATCCTCCCTAGTTGATCGTCTGCATGGTCCAGGATTCCCCCTAGGCTAGTCTAAAGGAAAAATGTCTCTAGGGTAAGTCTTGTCCCACCATGTGATGTAACTATGATGAGTGCCCATATCATCATTAAAGGGGACCATGACATCTCAATCAAAATCATCTGAATCTATTGGGTGAATATTTTGTCACCTGTATACCAATGACAAAATATAAATTTCACACATAGCTATGATAAGGCAAAGTATTTCCTCTCATCAAGGGGAGGTTCCCTATTAGTATTTTGGGTATCTCAACAACTTATACAAAAGAAAATTTGGGTGTAAGCTTAGGGCATGTAATTCTCTTTTTTCAAAATTAATGTATTCTCCCTTCACTTGGTGATATTTCTTACAACTTAATAATCTTTAACAATTAAAATAAATTCTTAACAAAGATTCTTAATATCTAGACAATCGTGTAAGCTCAAAGTCTTACGTGAGTGCAGCTACTTTAATCACCACTATTTCAACTTGAATCACAACTTTTATCTCAATGTCTCCAAGATGTGATAAAGATTCCTAAAAATACAAGTAATCGGCAGCAATACAAAGCTTCCTATGTAATAACTTAATTATTAGAAAATTTCCCAATATGTAGACAACACAAAGTCTATTTACATAATTAGAAAACCTTTTTATTAACATTCACAATTTCTCCAAAAAGATTCAAGTGCATAAGAAATGATTATGAGAATTAAACATAAGAATTATTCCAATAATAATCATAATCTTCGGCACAACACAAAGTCTGGAAACTAGAGGATCGCTATCTTTATTTCTTTGAATCAATTTTCACATCAACAAAGCACAAAGTCTTAGTTGAGACAAAAATTTGGCAGAGTTTTGCTAAGCATAATAAAAGATAAATATTTACAAATTAGGTCCTCCTTATATAGGAAAAGAGTGGAGAAAAATATGGGCACAATTGACTAATTCAACTACACAATCCCACTTGACTACAACTACTACATAAAATGAAATTGCAACTGCAAGAAAATTTACAGTAACTAAAAATGCAACTACATGAAAAGATACTGTCAATGGGAACACTTTATTCATCATTCTCCTCCTCATTGGATTTTTGGAATTCCTCTAACTTGGCCAAAATAGCTTCCATCTTGTCATTGTTCGACATTGTGGTAGAACTAGTGATGGCACGAACACGAGAAACTGCATCTTCAGCTTTCATGTATCTCTTCCTTCCATCTTTCAACATTGATGCAAGAACATCAAAACTGACTTGTATTTCTAGCATCTTATCAAATGCATTCAATGTGAAATCTTGTTTTGTATAGTGATCTATTAGAGAAATAAATTCTTTTATGATGGTGTCAGTGGTCACAAGCTTTTGATTATCATCATACAAATAAAAAGGAATTTCAGCTATCCTTGCTAAAATATGGTCAATCTCATCATCACCTTCTTTCTTTTCCAAATCCAACTCCATAATCATTGACCTTATTATTTCCTTTTTCTAAGATAAAAATGATAGTGTTTGGATGTACCTTTATCGTGTCAAAATTACCTTGTTTTCTACAAGGACATCAATTCTAAAATCCTCCATTTTACCCCAAAGAGTTACACTCTTTTTAATATCTTCGGTATCTTGAGATAAAGAAGTTTTGACACCTTGCATTTGACTTTGAACCACCTCAAAGTCTATCAACAACTTAAACATTGAATCCAAAAGATGATATCCCTTTGATTTCAAACGGGCAATCCATTCATCCACTACTCGGCCCTTGATTCCCACTTGTTCCACTTTTTTTAGAGCCTCAATATCAATTATGGAAATGATTAGTTCAACCTCCTAAGAAGATTGCATGACCTTGAGAATCACATTGGTCAACTACTCAAATTTTTGCTTCAATTTATTAATTTCATCTCTTTCTTGATCAAACATTCACATAAGAGAATTGAAAGCAGTTTGAGAGTCTAACTTGACACTCTCATGTGTCTCCACTCCAAGTTCTACAGTCTGCATAGTATAATCTCCAGGTTGAATATTATCCTTATTATTATCTAAAGATGGCACCATGACCTCAGCATATTTTCTTTTTGCAGCAAGATCCACCAACACCCAAGAGATAGTCTTTGGATTTTGGAGGAACCAACTTCTCAAAATCAAATTCATCTAGTGAAATCACTTGTTTCTTCCTTTTAGGTGCTACTATATCCATCCATGGTGGTAAATATTCTTTAATAGATGGAGTTGTGGCCTCCTTCTGAATGGCAACTGGCATCTAATAGACATTCTAACTTGAAATTGCAGCAACAGAAGATGGAATTACTGGTACAAAGGCTACGGCAATAGATGGTGTTTCGATTAATGGAGCAGCAGTAGCCATTATTGATGCCTCCTTGAAAACAACTATGGTTGCAACTTTGGATGGTGTATTAGTGGCAACAATAGTACTTACAATAGGTGGAACTTCAACGATGATTGTTATGGAAGTTAGAGCCATCGATTGTTGTTCTAGAGTTACTTGTTCCAAAGATTCAGTAAAATCTAGAATTGAAGACTCAATAATGGATGTAGGAACATCATCAAAACTCGATAGACTAGACAACGTAACATATTGTTCATTAGCCTCCTATTGTGGTAGTTATATATTCAACACTTTTTCATCATATTCTTCTTTCTCTTGATCTGAATCTAATTCAATAGAATGAATGATAACTTGTCTAGGATTTGATACGTGTGAGGTGGTGGGGGTATCACTCTCACCTTGAACATTTGGTTCTTCAACTTGCATTTCCTCTTCATGAGTAATTTCTCCTTCTTCTTCTTCTTGTTCTTTTTCTTTCTCAGCCTCTTCAACAGCTTGTTTCTCAGGCTCTTTTGCTTGTGTTACTTGTGCAACTGATCCTAATAATTCACCTTTCTTTAACCCTTTGATAGTGAATTTGATTTTAGGTCCTTTTCCCTTAGATTGCATCGAAGGGATTAATGGAGGTTCTTTCACATCTACTTTGCCCTTGGTCCTTAGTTTATTTGTTTTACCAAATGGACCATCACTATTATCATCATCACTAGAACTAGAAGGAAGTTGCTTCATTCTTATCTTCTTCTTCAATAACTATGCATTAGTATTGGTCAGAATAGGGGTAATTCTTTGAGTTATAGACTTATTTTCCTTTCTAGACCATTGGATGGGTGGCAATGGAGAATCAGCAATCTTCTGTTCAAAGTAGACCGGGTCTACTATATCATCAGTATCTTCCATTGTATCCAGGATTTTAGCCAAATCTAGGTTTTCAATCTATTCTAAAGTGAGATGACTGAAATCCATTCTTCTCACATCTTCCTCATTTTCACAATCTTCCCAAACAAATTTGAGTTGATATAAATGTGTGTAGCTCCTCTTGATTTTATTCTTCATCCCACAAAAATCAAAATTATTATGAGCCTTGAACCTCCTCATGGTGTTCCATTGCATTTCCTCTTTCATAATTTTGGCCTTTGGGTTGGTCATCACTGAATATCAACCAATGGCTTATGGAAATTTCAGGCCAATCTTATGAGCTTGTGACTGCTTCTCATGTACATGGATCAATTGTCAACATAATTCCATGAGAACAATTTTATCCAAAGGATACCTTGGTAACATGAATGGTTCACCTGTATAACATCATATACAAATATATGTGAAAGTGGGAAATTGGAGGAATACACAACCAAAGAAAGAAACTCTTTTATAAGTCGCTTCTGAAAGTCTTCTTTTCTCTAAACCTTTATCAAACATACACTTATAGACAATAAAGAAGGCATCATTGACCCTTCTGAAATGACTTCCCTAATTATTGATTGTAAGTTGATCATAATAGTTCCAAACAGGTACAAACCTGCTATCACCCTTTGTAGACAAACCTAGATATTGCCTCATAGAGGTGGCTAGATACACAAGGTATGAGGTCATATATAACTTCAATATTATTTTGACCTATTTCATTTATGCACAGAGTTCATCACTAATCTGCTCACCCCAATCAATTTTGGTATTCCATTTCCTAATTATGCTCATGTAGTAGCACATCTAGTTCTGAAAGTAATGAGAATCTCTCAGACCTTTCACTCGTGCAAGCATAGTGACCATATCATTTTATTTTTCATTGAAATCACTCCTATAGAAGTATTTAGGCCATCTTGAAGTGGTGGAGCCCCTAGCTAAAGATAAGAAAACTATATTAGTTATCTTCTTACGTTTCACTTCATTTTTCTCATAGCTCTTGAGCACCATCTTTGGTGATGTCTGCTACTTCTTCCACTATCGAACCCTTAAATACACTATTGAAGAAAACATTGTCTAATTTCTTGACAACATTCTGATTTATATCCTTCACCTACCTTGTATGTGGATCAAAATGATCTACCACTGCAAGTACAAAATTTGGATCATGAGCTACCACTGGGAAAGAAGCATACTTGTGCAACTCTGATTTGATTAAATTTTCCATATGTGAAGGGGATTTCTCAACTCGATCAATGAACTCTTGTATCTCCACGTGACTGATCTTTGTATCCCTTATCTCTTTGACATTGGAATCAACTGAGCTCTCTGGGAACATGCTCAAGTATTTATTATACTTGTACTTCATCATTTTCACAGATAGCTTGCTTGGTGAAGGCTCTAACTGACTTGAAGAAGGCTCTGATTTTCCTTGAGAAGGCTTAGACATTTGCAAAGTGTTGCATTCAATACTAATCATTAGTATTTTGAAGATCATCAGCATCACAAGGGGAAATTTCATCAAACAGAACAAGTTTCACAAGTCAAAAATGACTTGGGAAAAAACAAGACAAAAACTTGCAGGTCGGACTTTAAAGTCCAATCTACAAGTAAGAAACCAAGATTCGCACATTGGACTTTAAAGTCCGATGTGCAAGGAAAAACATCAAAGATTGCATGTCAAACTTTAAAGTTCAATGTGCGAATAGAATAAAACAACTTTGCAGGTTGGACTTTAAAGTCTGACCTGCACTCTAGCAAAGAGTAAGGTTATTATGCACATTGGACTTTAAAGTTTGACCTACATAATAGGATAAAATAGAAGCCTCCAGGTTGGAATTTAAAGTTTGACCTGCACTTTAGGAGAAACATGGCCTGCACATCAGACTTTAAAGTCTGATGTGCAAGGAAGGGAAGGACAAAGCTCCTCGGCATGTAAGATTTTAAAATCCGACCTGCCGACTCAAAGAAGAACAAATGATTAACAGGTTGGACTTTAAAGTCCGACATGCCGACTCAGGAAGAATCTCATCTTCTTCACATCAGAATTTAAAGTCTGATGTGAACAAATGGAAAAGCAACTCCCCCATGTTGGAATTTAAAATCTGACATGTGGGAGTTGGAAAATTGGAAAAAAACTAAGTCTTGAGGGTATTCGGATTTTAAAAACTGACATACCCTAGAGACAAAACCAACAAAAACAAACAAACAAAAAAAAAATGAAAACCCTAAACTACCGATAAGCAATGAAGAGGAAAAACCATGAAAACAACAAAAACCTACCTCGAATACAGATCCACGGGATGAAAACCACCTAAAAACGTGATCACGAGCAAGATCCTTACAAGGAAGGCAAGAGGATGCACAGACTGAGTAGAAAAAGACCAATGAATGAATAAAAATGACTTAAAACCTAATTTAAACTCGTTAACCCTAATTAGAAGTTACATTAAATGCAACTGCGTGCCATGCAGGTTGGACTTTAAACTCTGACCTGCAGGTTTAAACCAAAAGCCAACTCAACTAATAGGTCACACTTTAAAGTCCAACCTGTAATCAACTTAACAAGTTCAAAACTTGCACATCGGACTTTAAAGTCTGATGTGCAACTAACTAAAGCACCCAAACACCCAGCATGTCAAACTTTTTAGTCCGACCTGTAGGTTTAAACCAAAAGAAAAAAAACATCTAACTAAAAATGACAAAAATAAGATTTCAACTAACTGACAAAGTCAATTAGCCTTTCCTAGAGGATAAGAGGTACGAAATGGAGCAGTTTCATAGGGTTGCCTCATGATTTTGACCATGTCGATATTAAGTACAACAGAATCTGCAAGGCCTAGAAACTTCTCCCAGCCTCGCCATCACTAGAGAGTGGCATACAAAAACTGGAGCATCATCTTCAATACCTTGCTCTAGCCCAAATTCTTACCTGACTCGATCAAAATATAATGGGACTATGATGTGGTTTTAGTGTCCCTCGAGGAAGTAGATCCTATACATTAAAAAAATCTCTGCACTAGCCTAGCCATGTGGCCATGCGTCAATATGGTCTCCATCTGATGATATACAATTTCAGTCTATCAATCACAATCCTACAATGCAACAAGTCATGATTCTACCATGGTCTGGTGAGTGGGTATGCATATGCTCTTGGATCATCTAAGCCAACATCAACTGGTGCTTCGACTGGCCTAGTACATGCAATATGCTCAAACATCCAAACCTGAAGAAGGGTGCATGTCATCAAGATACACCCCTCACCATAGATATAATCTCCTAAACCATGGTAGAGATGGGCTAACATGCTCTATCCCCAGGAGAACATCATGTGTCGCTCCTCCATCGCTCAAATAGCATAAGTGAGATCCTCATGCATGTGATTGCCTCATCTATCTGGGCATATGGATAGCTCAACTATGGCTATCATGAGTCTCCTCATGAGTGGAATAGCATTAGTAGGATGTAGGAACCACTGAATCATGATTCGTCCTTTAGCCTCATTAAGCATGACTCACCCAATGTAGTATCTTTTCTCTCTCCTAAAAGAAGATGAGGTGCGACTGACCTGATATCTCATTATACATCCTTTAATGGGAAGCCTTAGTATGCGGTAAACATCCTCAAGTGTCACCATCATCTCCCCACTGGTAGGACAAACCTAGAGGTATCTATATCCCATCTCTCCATGAGTGTCATGAGCATCGTTGGATGGAACTTCATGGATGGCATATTATAGATATACCATAACCCTACTACCTTAAGCAGCTCCCTGTCATCCTGAGACAATCGAGGAATTTGACTCTATAGATTCCTATATGTATGACCGGCAGTGTGCTCTCGCATATAGGGTAATCTCTACAAAAATCAACCAATCAACAATCAGTATCATTTTCTCAATCAACTCATCAACAGAAAACCTGATCCTATGCTAACCCTTGGTCACCTTAGTCAGGGCCTAGGATGCCATGGAAGGACTAGGGCACTTTGGAAGGACTAGGACACCTTGGCAGGACTAGGGAATCCAATTGGGACCATGGCGCCCTTCTGGGGGCACATGTGCAATCAAAATTTCCCTCATACAAAAAAGTCAAAGTCAACTCATCAAAAATTACAAAGGTGGTTCAGTACACTCACATTGTCAAGTCGTTGATCGGTAAGGATGGACTATCATACGCTCCATATGGGTAGGTCTCTCAGGTCATCTTCAAGGCATCATGAGTGCCATGTGGGCTCCTCTACTGTAAATAAGATAAAAAGTGATAAAATGACAAATGTAAGTGTCATTTTCCACTATTCATACAGTATATGTTTCTCTTTTCTCGAAACCCTAATTTCTACTTTTCTGCTTAATCTCTCATATCTTGAGTTATAGAGCTCCAATTTATGCACCATTGGTGGCGTTGGAATCATCATTCAGTTCTATTCCTTACCATATGTTCCATGATACACTTTGATCTTGTATCAATCTTCATTGTGAGAATTCATCATCACCTCCTTTTAACAATCCATTGTGGTAAACATGATACACTATTTCACCTCACTAAATTAGCAAGCCGAAACAAGGGTGGCATATAGCTACCTGCAAATTTCATCACTTCCCTAGTAAGCATTAGGTGATTTTGTGATTTTATCTAACATGTGGTTTTGTAGGGTACAGTTCCTAACAGTGTACTATAGATACCGCCAAGGGCATCATTCGACACCTTATAGATATATCATTTTTAATGAAATGTTTACTTTTTTGCACTTTAGCTTGGATATGCACGTAGTGTCATATGACGGCTAAAGTGGGGGTAAATGTAGTATCGTAATGTTAGAAAGTTCAAATAACTAGAAGACAACTAAGAGGGGGTGTGAATTAGTTGTCTAGATTACCGGAACCTTAGGCAGTTAAAACATTAATACCAGAACACATAAGATCAATACTGGAATGCATAAACCAATTACCGAAATAGTAGATATACCAATTAAGTGTTGGAATTTTGGCATTAAGTTATCACTGATGTCAATCAGTAAGTAAGAAGGGGTGACTGATATGATGGAAATTCACATGAGAGTGAGTAGATAGAAGGAAGGCTTACCGGTAAGGCATAAACCGAGATGTAGGCCGCATGTTGAGTGGTAATCGATAGAGAAATGAGTCGGTCTAGAGGTTGGCTTCCTGTTTATGATGAAGAGGCAGAATGTTAAAGTAATCACAATCCACCAGAGGTGAAGATGTGCTACCGGTGTAGTGTGCACTACCCATTAGCAGAAGGAGTAGGTCTCACTGGTAAAGACATTTACTGGTATGAGTCTATTGAATGTTCAAGTATGAACTGATTGTGTGTCGGTGAGCTAAGTGATTGACCATTGTGATGCCATGTGGAGCTGACGTGGCAAACATGTAGAGGTCGATGAAGCCTCCATCAACATGGTTGTTGAAACAACTAGTCGATATTATTGAAATAACCACAAATCACAAGATTCTAATTGATTGATGCGGCTCGAGGAAGAAATAATAATAGAGGAAGATCAGGGAGCTGTTGGCGCCTGGATCAATGCAAAGGAAATCAGACTGTAAGAAGGCCTCAAAAAGGAAATCATTGAGCATTTTATGAGTTGACAAATTTCAAGGTGGAAAATCTTGTACGAGATCTCTATCTTTAGCAAGTATGCATTGGATAATGGAAAGTGTGTATAGATGCATTCCTAGAGTACAAATGATCGATCCAAGGTAGACTAGATCAGATCTCATGTAGATTGTGTTAGGTAAAGTAAACCCTAATCGCTCAATGTTTGAATGCATTCTTGGTGGGAAACCATGGTGATAAATATATGAGCTCGAAACAGAGCAAGGGGATGCTTGTAGAGAAGAGAAAGAGAGCTTAAGTGCAGAGAAGGATCATTTTGCCTTAGAATTTATTCTAAGAAATTTGTAGAGTGAGTGAGAAAGCAAACCGGTGAGAGGGTTCAACCGGTAGTAATTAAGTACTGGTATAACTATAGTAGGTCCAATAGTTAAGCAAACCAGTGAGGTGTGATAGAGAAAGACAGCATCCAAGTGTGACACAATATGTTGTGAGACTATGTGAGAGAGAGAGATAAAAGAGGCCAAGAATCAAGGAAAGTAATCTCACAACTGGTAGTGTGAGATCCAGTGAAGAAGAAAAGACTATCAACCGGCAGTAAGATATATGATCAAGAGTTGCATAATTCATTTGCAACAAGAAGCCTTAATTTTATCTAAATTATATCTAAATATATACATCATCAAGTTGGAGCTTGGTGTAGGGGTTTGTGCCCTAAAATAGAAGTGGTTGATTCTCCTTGGGTTGGTACCCTAAATTTTGTAATCCAGTGTTTTACTTGTGAGGTTAGATTGGAGCAGTAGTCTCCAGCAACATTTCTTACCAAGTTTTTTCCCATATTGGGTTTTCCTTGTATATCTAGTGTTGTGAGTTGCATTTGTTTGATTGTTCTCTTTAGTTCCCTTTTTCTTTACCAATTTGATAGTTTGGTGCTGGAGATATTAACCCGTATTGTGAAGTTGCCTCAAAAAGTCACAAAGTTTAGGAACCACTGATTCACCCCCCTCTCAGTGGTATTATGTGTTCAACAATTGGTATCAGAGCCTAGGTTCCTAGTTATTTTTAAAAACCTTGTGTAGATTCTAGACTTAGAACACAATGGAAAGAAATGAGTCTGCTTCCTCAAAATCCCATGTTTGGTGGATCCAACTATGGCTTCTGGAGGAGAAGGATGGAGACCTATATTTCCTCTTTTGGGTTTTGATGTGTGGATGTCTATCAAGAATGGGTATGTTGTTCCTAGTGTTCCTCCCACTGATCTGGATGCCAAAAAGGAGTATGAGAACAATGCAAAGACCAAACATGTTATCTTGAGTGGGTTGTTTGATAATGAGTTTGTCAAAGTCATGCATTGTGTATCTGCCAAGGAGACGGGATAAATTGTAGAGGTTATTTGAAGGAGATGTAAAAGTCAAAGAGGCCAACTTGAAGGCATCAAGATGAAAGATGATGAAAAGATTGCAGACTACCTTCACAGATTTGATGAAACTGTGAACACCATCATAGGACTTGGAGAAGAAATTGCAAATGAGATTCTTGTCAAGAAGGTACTTAGATCTTTCACACCCAAGTATGATACTAAGGTGTCTACCATAGAAGAAGCCAAGGATCTTAAGAATTTTACAATGGATGAGTTATTTGGCTCACTAACAGCCTATGAGATGAGAACAACCGATGATACTTCCTTAAGGAAAAAAGAAGAATTCAACACCACCAAAAAGGGCAAAGAAGTAGCTATTCATAAAGAATCCAGTGAAGACTCTGATGGAGAAGTATAAAACTTTGTTAGGAAGCTCAAAAAAGGATCTAACCAATATAAAGGAAAGCTACCACTTAAATGTTTCAACTATGTTAAGGTTGGACACTTTGTTGCAAAATATCCCCACAAAGAAACTGGTGGAGATGAGTCAAGATAGTTTAGCAAATCTGCTAGAAAAGATAGAGAAAGAAATGTCTACCGGAAAGGAAGGAGAATCTATCGAAATCATAACATCTTATATACTATCGAGGATGATACAACAAATAAATAAAATGCATCAGAAGATGATTACCATGAGAATGATAGAAAAGTCAATCTCTTCATGGCACTTGATGAACCAGTTGATGAAGATGAGGAAGAGGAGGATGTTGAAGTTGAAGTGGATTTGGAAGGTAATCTTATTAGTGCTCTTGAGGAATTGAGTAAAACAAGAAGAGAACTCAAAAAGGTCAAGCTTGTTGCAGTAGATGAACAAGATCTCTTGAAGCAATCCCTGGATGAGTCTAGTCAAGTTATATTTGACTTGAAATTGTAGCTTGAAGAATCTAAGAGGATATGTGAAGCTGCATCCTCTGATCTAACAAACAAGGAAAAGGAGCATCAAGAGTTGGAAGCAGAAATAGTGAAGCTCAGAAAGGAGCTTGAAGAAAGTAAGGAAGAAATAAAAGTAAGGAGCAAATATGAAGGCATCATCAAGGCCTTGGACAAGATGTTGAGAAAATAGAAGCAATCCAAAGACACCAATGGCTTAGGCTTTGAAGAAGGTAAAAGTTCAACCAACAAAGATACATCCGGAAAAGACATAAAGTTCACCTCTTCAAATGAAGGTGAAGAAAAGAACACATTCACTATAGGTAAGGATACTAGTAAAAAGACATAGGTGGATGTCATTGGAAATCGCCACACAAACCGGTACACAAGCAATGAACTGGAGGCCGCACTCATCATACCAACATGTAGATCCAAGGAGAAATGTAAGAGCTGACCATGAAGGATTCACCAAAGTCAACAATATGAAGGGAAGACCCCTGATGAGGCAATCCTTTGCAAGACCAAGGCAAGCTAACTGGTATGTTTCTAACTTTCATGGTTATTATTACCGGTGTAACAAATTTGGGCATAGAATAGCTAACTATAGATTAACCAATAAGCCCCCCATGAATTATGAAAGTAGAAATCCATTTAATGCACTCTGGGATATGAATGTTGTTTGTTATCAGTGAAATGGATATGGTAATAGGAGTTTTGAATGTAGGTAGAATAAACCGGTGCCCCACAATAATGTTAAGGATTTATCTTTAAATGAAAATGTGAAATTCTATAATTGTCAAGAGTCTGGACACATAGAAAGGCTTTGTAAAAACAGGAAAATCAAGCAAAAGAAGACAAATCTTGATCAAGAACCGGTATTTGAATCTGAGCAAAAAATTGCAGCTGACAAAAAGAAGGAAACCAAACTAGTATGGGTTGAGAAAGAAAAGGAAAAGGTTGAATCAAGTCTGATAGTACAGACTACCTTACATGCTGAAAGGAAAAATGTATGGGTTGTAGATAGTGGTTTCTCCAACCACATGACAAGTGACAAAAAGAAATTCATCAAACTTGAAGACTAGAATGGTGGTTCAGTATGATTTGGAGAAAACTCATCCATCAAAATAAAGGGAAAAGGTACTCTAAGTATTGATGGAAAATTGAAGGCACATGAAGTATATTATGTGGAAGGCCTAAAGCACAATCTACTAAGTGTGAGTCAAATGTGTGACAAGGGTTGTAAATTCATCTTTGGCTCAACCAGTGTCTAGATAAAGAAAGACAATACCGGTCAAGTTGTGGCAGAAGGAAAGAGAGCAGATGGTAATGTTTACAATCTGAAGGAATGCTATGAGTCCCAATGCATGTTAGGATAGGTTGATGAGAGATGGTTGTGGTACCAAAGATTAGGCCACATAAATTTTGATATCTTAGTTGCATTAAGCAGAAAGGGGTGTGTTAGGAATATTTCACCCATCATCAAACTGGTAAGCACATTTTGTGATGAATGTGTGAAAGGGAAGCAAACTAAAGTGAGTTTCAGGACAAAAGAGAACAACACCTTAAGACCACTTGAAATTGTGCATACAGATCTATGTGGCCCAACTAGGACAAGAGAACTTGTCAAAGAAAGAGACTTTATGCACTTTATTGATGATTACTCAAGAATGACTTGGGTTACCTTCCTACAAGATAAGTCACAAGCATTTGAAAGATTCAATATCTTTAGGAAGATGGTGGAGAAAGAAAGTGAGGTACAAGTTAAAATGCTTAAGATCAGACCGAGGTGGAGAGTTTACATCGAAGGAATTTGAAGATTATTGTGAATAACATGGAATTAGAAGGAAATACTTAGCTCCTAAAACACCATAGAAAAATTGTGTGGTAGAAAGGAAGAACAAAATAGTTAAGGAGATGGCTAGAACCATGTTAAACGAGGCCAATCTACCAGACACATATTGGAAGGAAGTTGTTCATACTAATGCATATACATTGAATCGGGTTCAATTAAGAACAAATAGAAGAATGACACATTATGAGTTGTGGTATGATCGAAAGCCATCGGTCAAATACTTCAAAGTATTTGGAAGCAAGTTCTTTATCAAGAAAGATATGAATGGTCTAGGAAGTTTTGACTCCATGAGTGATGAAGGAATATTCCTTGGTTACTCATCTAACAACAAGTCCTACAAATGCTACAACAAAAGACTAAGAAGAGTCATTGAGAGTGTGCATGTAAACATTGATGAGGATATGCACAAAGGATGTCAACTAGAGGCTAACCAGTATGATGATTCTGATGATGAAAGTGATGAATCTCAGTCAAATAATGAACTAGAAGAATCATCCAAGAAGGCTCCCAACTGGTATGTGCAGTTGAATCACCCAGAAGAACATATTCTAGGAAATAAGAGTGATGGTGTGAAGACTAGAAGAAGACTTGTCTAGAATGATGAACAAGTCAACTTCTTACTCATGATTGAAGTAGAACCTAAAACATTTAATGAGGCCAACAAAAGACAAGAATGGATGGATTCCATGGAAGAATAACTACAACAAATTGAGAAGAATAAGACTTGGGAGTTAGTCCCTAGACTGGAGGACAAGAACATCATTGGCACAAAATGGGTCTACTGAAATAAGATGAATGAAGAAGGTAAGATTGTTAGGTATAAAGCAAGACTAGCGTGCAAAGGATACTCTCAAGTAGAGGGGATTGACTTTGAAGAAACATTTGCATCGTGTTGGTTAATAGATTTTCCCATTTCTTTAAATTATATTTAAAGAACAATATGACTCGTGCACACCCTTTTATGAAAGGAAAACAAATGAACCAATAGTTGGGTGAACCAATTGAAGGTTCATCCTCTGCATTAAAGCATAGCTCCTTGTGAGATTTACAATGAATTTTTATGCATAAAAATTAGAAATAAATACACTTTTCACCAGAAAGCGCGAAAGGTATTCGCATTCATTCATCAACACAAAAGAATGCTATGAAGACTGTAAAAGAATATTATTGAAGATCTATTTCAAATGTAGAGCTCATAGACTTCTACTTCCACACATGTTCATTCCATAAACCCAAAATAAAGTAAACTCAATTTAGTGTAAATACTAATCGATTCTCTCTCATGTCTCACAGGACAAGGGGGATCAATGTCAATAAAACAACAATGAAGATTACCTATAAATGATAAAAATCAATGAATCCACAAACATAGAGAGAATTGGTAAATGAAATTATATATTTCACGCATCAACAACTATCCCAACAGAGATCGCTAATTCTTCAAACACACAGATTTTAAAGATTGCATCAAAATAGCATTTTCATTCAAATACCAGAAATATTAGTTTTGAGAAAATCAAGGAAATCAAATCTGTTCCTCCAAATCACAGTTTTTCGGACCCTCACTTAAACTTACTTATATAAATATCCCCCAGGCCAATAGTTTGTTACATCATAACTAAAACTTTTAACTCTAACCTAGAGTTAAAGAAACTATTTACTTGAAAATAAATGAAAACTAAATAAGTAAAAGTCATAGATTGGCTGACATCTCATCCATTAGCTGATTAGGACTCCACCATTTTAGAGGATGCCATTGATTTATCCTTCTTTGTCATGGAACTATGCATGTTACGCCACTCTAGATGTGCTACTGATAAATTCAAGATGACTTGTAAATACGGGAGTCCAATATGTAAGATGCATTGCTTCCAGACCTCCTTATCCATGTTTACTTGCAACACCCTAGCTTTATGCACCTCCAAATGATCAGAGAAAACTGTAAGCAATGACTCTATTCTAGCCACCTTTGAGAAATCATCTATAGTCAAGGACTTTGTCTCCCTCATGAACTGTATTCTTTCCTTAAAGATCCTCACCATGTTTGTAGCAGCTTCAATTGTTTGAGCATGTTCCTTCATGAGTTGAATTTTGATACACTTAAGATATTTTGCATTGTGTCAATTAGATCTACCAACCCTTTAAGAAACCTTGTATATTCCTCATAGCCTTGTTTGATGATTGAATTTCATCACTCCACATTTTTCCTCGACACATAAATCACATTGTCATCCAATTTCTCCATGGGTTTCTCAGCTAAAAACTCCATTACACCAAATTTCTGCACATCGTTCATTTGCGCAACTACTGCCACCCATTTAGTCCTTTCCTTTTCCCAGGTGAAAACTTCTAGTTCTAACTCCTTACTTACAATTACAATATTTTCATACACTTTTACCAAGCTAACAATATAATCTGAACCTCATTGTATTATGAGATCAAGCCATTCATTGAACTTCTCTGCCACCATTATGTTTCTCTGAACCTGATCTAACATCTTTTGGTTCACCAGATTTTTGGGATCAAAGGGTAGTGTCATTTGTGATAGGGGTTGATGACTTGGATGGTTTAAGGCATTAATGTATTTAGCCATTTGGGTGACAATCTGTTTCAACTCCTTTTTATCATTTTCATCTTTCCAAGATCTTGAAATCATCCTCCATAGGATTCCAACTGCTTGACATCAACCGCCCATGAAGCAACTCCCAAATCGATTTTCTCCATAGTGAAGTCATCTTCAGTAACTTTCTCTAAATCTCTACCTAGGATAGGTTTAGCTATTTCAACTATCCAATGACATATAGCCTCGTATACCTCCACCATTGTCTGTGTTTTGAGTTTCTTTGACTTAGACACTTTTTTGAGGCACTTGCTCACCATATCTTCCATGGGGATTGTGCTTGGGACAACACTGCGTTTCTTCCCAATGGAAGCCCCTAACCATCATGGAGTGCTTGAAGTTTCTTTGGACAGAGGGGTTGTTTGAGCACTCGAGGAATCAATAATAGTTAGGGTGTTCATTGGATTCAACTCACCTTCTGGTTCTTTAACTGTATCTACATTTTGTACTGGATGATTATTCAATTCCTGTTGATCAATTATCACTTCAACTTCCTCACTCGGATCCAGGTCTACAACAATTTGGCTCAATGTTGGCTCTCTACTCTTATTTTTGCTTCTTGAATGAGACACTCAGATTGGTGAAGAACTTAGTAGGGACCTTTTTGATCTTCTGGGTTGAATTCCTTCAACAAATGGCTTTGTATCACTTGCAACATCAACAATCTTGTTAGTTGTAGAAATACAAAGTTGAGTTGCAGCATGCGAACCAACTATTAGTTCATGGGAAGGCATGAATGATCCTTTTCTAAATTTATGATCTCTTAACCATTTTTCAGTCCTCCTTATAACATTGAAGAACCTGGCCTGAATTTTTTCATCTTCCTTTTTGTCCCAGTCAATCTCAAGAATCGGCTGCCCTTGAACCTTCTTGTTAAATTCAGGATCTAAAACATTCTCCCCTGCATCTTCTTGTATGCCAGACACATTGATGGGAATTCTCATGGTAATTACCTTCTATAGATTAAATCTCGACCATAATCTCTTCCTTACTTCGTACTCATCACTACAATTTTCCCAGTAATCTTCCAACTGGGGTTCATGACATAAATAATCATCTACATTTAGATTCTCCATAGCATATCCTCTGTTGTCAAACTTTCATCTAGCAACATAATATTGTAAATTCATCTTCTTAAATTCCAGCTCAAAGTTCAAAGCATCAGAGATAGACTTAAAGCTATCATATCCAAGTTCAATTGGAAAAGCAACCCCAAATTCATCCTTTGTTCCTAACTTTTTATCAATATGAGTTAATTGTCTACTCACTTCAATGAGTACATATCTATCAAGGGCATATCTAGGTAGTTTAAATGGTTCACCCTCAAAACCACCTACATGAAGATCGGTAAACCTGGGAAATTGAATGAAAAAGATGTCATATATACTAATTAATTATATGGCTTCAACTGACATCCTTTTATTAACATCACCCTGTAATTCAAATGCAAGTCTTCCTGCAAAGAAACCATTCCAACTAATGATATGCTCTACATATCTCTTTTGTTTTAGTAAAGGATAGTAGTCATAGACTTTCATACCATCCACCCATGGTTCGCTATGCATTCTGTGCCAATCTCTGGTACAGGCTAATATGTAGAATAAATAAGAAGACATGTAAAAGCTATACATACCCATGAAATTACTTAATCCCTAATGAAGCCTTTCTCCAATCACTTGCACCCAATCAAGATATTTTTCACCTGATAGAAGCACCTGAATATAAAAATACATCTAGTCCACCCAATAAAAGGATTTTGAATTCCCCTTCAGCCTGTTCAATATTATCACAATATCTCACACTTTTGTAATGAAGTGCTCCCTGGTAAGGGTCTTCGGTAGTCATGACCCACCCTTTTGAACTTTTAGAAGCCAATTTCTTGCAATAACACTTTTGTATGCGCTTTTCTTCTCAGAGAAGAATCCATATGAGCTCCGAATTAAATAGTCTTCATATGGCTCCTTATGCGCGATGCCCATCATAGTCATTACTATTTCTCTGCTAATAACAACCAACAAATCGCCACTACTGGTTCTTATTCACCTTTTTTTAGTATCATATCTATTCATACATGCTATTACCAAATCTGGGCATAAGGCGACAACTGGAAATGCGGCAACTTCAACCAGACCACTTCCTACTATTCTCTCCATTATTGAACCAGCTTCAGGGTTTCTGGCCCTTTCTAAGAAATTCCCTAGGTCGGCTTGAGCTAAAGAAGTATCATCTAATTCAAGAAGTATGCTCACCAAGTATGATGTCCGACCAATTTTTGGAAGTATCGGCCTCATAATGCCTACTTATACTTCTACCAAACAATCCTAAAGCAGGATAGAATTCTATTCCAACAAATCAAAGATTTCTTCTACATTGACAAACCTTCTGAACTAAAGAAATATAGTATAGGGAAATTATCTAAACTCACCTGTTACCACCATGAATTTTTGAAACCCTAACAGGAAAGTGAAGCTAAAATTACCTTCGACGTCTCTAGTTCATTCAGTTATAAAAGCCACAACCTTTACAATTTTCTTATGAATTCACATGTCTTTTTAAGCAAACGGGAAAAAACCAAGAAAAATCTATGCACGCTTCATAATGATTCATTCAAACGTGTGAAGTAATAGTGATATGGCTAAAAACCTAAAACTTTCTTAATTGCCCATCACCTCCGCATAAATAGTTAATGTTCTCATGATTTCTTTCCAAATTAAGAATTTTCAACTATTAGATGTTGGAAATATTCCTTTTTGTCGTGTTTCCTCCAGTGTTATTAAAATCTTTAGAGTCAGCTTGGGGTGAACCTTTTGAACCTTGAACCAACTCACAAGGAGTTCAATGGTTCAAGTTCATTTAGAGAGAACAACAAAAAACTTTCAAACTAGCGGCTCAAAACAATACCGGGAACAAGCAATAACCACACAAACAAGCGAAAGGACTTTGAACTTTGAACCATTGAACCAATATACAAATGGTTCAAAGTTCAAGTTCAATACCGACTTAGACATATTTATGCTTGCTTAGTAAATAACATTACACAGCTGCAACTCATGCAAAGGAAACTTTTTGAACTTTGAACCTAAAAGGTTCACGGGTACAAAGTTCAAAACACATTATAACAATGTGCTTGCTTTTAATTAAGATAAAGTCACTAAGGACATTACCTAAAATGTGCTTTGAACCTTGAACCTTTGAACTGTTTAAAGGTTCAATGACTTAGGTTCAAAGCGAAGAGATACAAAGACTAAAAAGGAAGAAACACCAAAAGGCAACCCGCAAACTTCAAATTTTAATGGAAATTTGAGGGGACGCTAACATCAGCTCTGACTGGGGACTAAGACTGTAAGGGAACTAGACATGAACTTGAGGATCTTTGGTTTTGCAAACAGGATTTTGTTCAAAAAGGACCGAAACAAAACAAAAACATAACAGAAACAACAAACTAAACAAACCAAAACTTATGTACAAAATGCACGAGGAACTCTCGCTTACAATTGGTATAGCTTCAAATTTTGCCCAGTATAGGTCAGGGGAAGAACATAACCATCTTGATATGCTAATTCGAAAGAGTTAGGGCCTTTTACCTCCTGAACTACAAATGGTCCTTTCCATAAAGACTCAAACTTCAGATGTGCCCCTTTTGGTTCCCTTCTTCTATCCCAAAGCAAAACCTGATCACCCAGCATGAATTTTCATGGCCTGGATCACCTGTCAAATATTTTCTTGACCCTCATTTGATGTTCTATGATCCGATCAACTATCTTGTCCCTTTCCTCATAAATCCTCATCAAATGCATAATCCTTTTCTCCAAAGAATCCTGAAAAATACTCATCCTCAATGACAGTCTGTAACTTGGAAGCCGCAAGTTCTAGGGAAAGTGCCACCTGGGCACCCACGCCATAAACCAATTCAAAATGTGACATCCCAATAGCTCTTTTTGGAGATGTACGATCTACCCAAAGAGCTTCATACAATTTCTTATGCATCTTTGAAATTTTCACTCACCAACTTCTTCATAATATTTATGAGATTTTTATTGCTCGACTTTGCTTGGTCGTTACCCTAGGGGTAATAATCTGAAGAATGAGTGAGGGATATCCCATGATCATAGCAGAAGAGAAGTTACTTGCATTATCAGCCACAATTTTTAGAGGAACTCCAAATCAAACCAGAATATTTTCTTTAAGAAAATTACAAATAATTTCAGAAGTTGTCTTCCATACTGGAATAGATTCAACCCATTTGGTAAAATAATATGTGGATGTTAGTATGTGTGTATGCCCTGCACTTGAAGTGGGTCTCAAAGAACCTATAAAATCCAAACCCCACTGTTTGAATGGCTCATCCACAATCACTGGCCGAAGTGGTAATGCTGCAAGCTGCGACTTACTTATGAATAATTTGCACTTCTCACATTTGGCTACCCATGCATATGCATCCTTGAACATGTTTGGCTAATAATAGAAATTTCTCAAAATCTTGTCAGAAGTTACTGTTGATGAAAAATGGCCACCATAGGCTTCATCATGAAAGGTCTTCAATAGTGACTCTTGAAGTGACTTATCTACATAGCGCAAGAAAGTTCCATCCAACCCCTTTTTGTACAACACATCATCAAAAATGACATATTTGGCAGCCTTTAGTCTCAAGTTCCATTTTTATCTTGGAGAAAGATGCACAGGATAGTGCCAATAAGTTAAGTAATATGAAACATCTGTAAACCAGGAATCTTGAAGCCCAACAAATAAGACCAAGGGCAGCTCCTTGGTTGTTTCATTCTTACTTTCAGCAATCAACTTACACAGGCCCTATCCCCTTACCAATTTTGTTGGTTTAATATCCAAATTAAAATCATGAATCTTCGATACCCATGAGGCTCTATTATTCATTCCTATATCCTATTGTGTTAAAATGCTCTTAACAGCAGAGTGCGGCACATAAACAACTGCATGAGAATGAAAAATATGATATCTAAATTGCTTTACGGCCTTTACAACTACATATACTTGTTTTTCCATCAGGGAATATTTCAATTCATGTTTCTTTAGGGGAACACTCATGAAAGATATTGGGACTTCTTCATTGTCTTCATTCTTTTGCAACAAAATTCCTGACATGGTATGTTCTGAAGCATAGTAATAGATAATTAAATCCTTTTTAAAGTTTGGATTGACTAGAATAGGTGCATGAGCAATGACCTCTTTTATTGATTCAAATTCTTTCATTCCTTCTTCATTCCATTTAAATGCTTGCTTTTCACTCATCAAGTTTACAATATACCTAGTGGTCTCTGCAAAATCCAAAATGAATCTCCTCAGAAAATTTACCTGTCCAGAGAAATATCTGACTGCATTTTTGTTTGATGGTAGACTTAACTATTGAATTGCCTTTACCCTTTTAGGATCCACTCTTAGTCCTTCTTTAGAGATAATGTGACCAATAAATTTACCTTCTGTCACCCCTAATACTAACTTCTTTGGATTTAAAGACACTCCATGTTCACAAAACCTTTGTAACACTTGTCTCAAGTCTCTGAAGTGATGTTTTCTTCTCTTTGAAAAGACGGTTAAATCATCAAGATACACAACAAATATCTTATCTTTCAAATGACCAAAGGATAGGTCCATAGCCCGCTGAAAGGTCGCCCCTACATTAGTCATACCAAATGGCATTCTGTTATAAGAAAAAGTACCCCAGGGAGTGATGAAAGCAATTTTATATTGATCACTTTCCAAAACTCCAATCTGATTATAACAAGAAAATCCATCAAGCATAGACATCATTTTTGAACCTGGAACCGTTTACAAAATATGATCCATAGCAGGTAACGGGTAGTTATCTTTTAGATTTGCTTGATTCAAGTTTCTAAAATCTACACAAATTCTTATTTCACCATTTTTCTTCCTGACAGGAACAATGTTGGTGATCCATGTAGAATGGTGAATGGGGTATATAATCCTAGCCTTCAACATTTTGTCTACTTCCTGAAATAGGACTTCAGCTACTTTAGGATTGAAATTTCTAAGCTTTTGTCGAAAAGGACTTACTCCAGGCTTCAGAGGAATGTGCTAAAATTTTCCATCCCTAAATTTCTTTAAATCATCATAACACCAAGCAAAAACACCTTTATATTCCAGTAGGAGACTAGTGAACCTCTCCTTCTCCATAGGCATGTAGCATTTTCCTAGGTTTATATATTTGGGATCATCTTCAGTGCCAATGTTAATTCTTTCATAACCTCCAGCATCTTGAACTACAGGAATCTATTCATCTTTTCTTTTCTTGTAAGCATCATCGTGATCAAAGAGAAGTTCTAAAGAAACCAACCCTTTAGGAATATTATTCCCTTTTTTAATTGCATAACTCCATCACTCAACTCCTTGGCCCATTCTAGTGAAAACACTTTACATTCTGCATCTGACTGTTCAAAATATGTAGTAGAAAATGATAACACAATGATGAACAGTGAGTACCAAACCAGTACTGAGAGGCAAGGGGTGAATCAGTATAGGTACAAAAACTATTCCTAAACCAGTTTGATTGCAAACAGTGAACTTGACTGGAAATCACTAACATTGGTCATAAACCAAAATACTATTGGTTAAGCACAATGAGACTGTGAAAGATATAAACCGGAAACACTTATCTTACCACACAACCTACACCCCCATTTCCACATTATCCTTGTGCATAAACAGGTAATCTATCATCAGAAATATAATAACTTTCTAGATCAACATGATTCACCTCTTGATAGAAATCAACAAATCATCACATGAAAAAGACATCACATATGATACACATATTTTTCACGTGGAAACCAACTGGAAAAAACCACAATGGGATGAATACCCACAAGCTATTTTTGAACTCTTTAGAAGTCCACTTTGTTAGAAGCCTAGTCTGGTTAAAGAATGTTACAATAGGTTTTGTTAGGAACTGATCCTGTTAGAGATCACCCAGTTAAGGGATGGCTAGAATACCCAGTTAAGGGTTAAACCCCGTTAAGGGTTACCTTGTTAGAGGATTTTATGAACTCAATGGCTTTTTTGAGCAATCATCTATAAGAATCATAAAATACCTATCTCTTTGCACACTCCTAGTTTTCATAGGACCACACAAATCAGTATGCACAAGATCAAGTAAATTATCTATAGTGGAAGATTTACCTTTGAAGGTTGAGGAAGACATTTTCCCCAGTTGACACTCTCTGCACAAAGGATTTTCTAGTTTGCTTAGTACCGGCAATCCTCTAACTACCTTGATCTTACTGGCCTTCACAATATTGTCAAAGTTTACATGGTAGAGTCTCCTATGCCATATCCAGCTGTCTTCAAACTTAGACATAAGACATGTACTGACATTAGCATTTAGCTGAAATAGGTTACCTTTGGTCTGCATACTAGTAGCCATCAGTTCACCACTCTTTCCTTTGACTTTGCACACTCCATTTTTGAATTCTAGAGTGAGTCCATTATTATTCAATTGAGCAACACTCAAAAGGTTGTGCCTTAGACCTTCTACCCAATACACATTGTCAGCACTGCTCTTTCCATTCAGAGAGATGGACCCTCTGCCTTTGACCATACATGGTGCATCATTACCAAAATGAACCACCGCACCATCATACTCTTCCAGAGAAAGAAAATTACTCTGGTCACCAATCATATGGTGAGAACAACCACTATCAATAATCCACTCATTGGAATTATCAAAGCAAGAAACAAGAGCCTTCTTGTCTGACACATCTTCCTTGATTGCTATAAACATAATATCCTCATTTTCTTCATCTTCTGATTCCTCATCAGTGACACCTTCATCAACTGCTACAAAATAGTTTCTCCAGTTTTCTCTTTTGAACTTCTTGAACTTTTCCATTTCGTCCTTGCTATCACCATTAGGACAGTTTATAGCAATGTGTCCTATCTAGTTACAAGAGAAGCATTTTAAAGGAAGCTTACCTCTATATTTACAGGTTCCCTTAGGAAGTCTCTTGGCAAAAAGAGCTTCAAATTCCATTAGGATCTCCTCATCATCCATTTCTCTGCTCTGTCTTGGTTCGCCACTGGTACTAGCTTCTTTGCCTTTTCTAGATGGTGCAGCAAATCCTCTGAAGGCTGATTCAGTCTTCTGAACACTACCATCAAAGATATTTATCTCATAGGCTGTCAACTTTGCGATGATGGAGTCTAGGGACACCTTAGTCTTGTCTATTGACCTCAACTCCTAAATAGCAGCAACCCTTATTGCATAGACCAGTAATAAGGATCTCAAAACTTTGCTAACAATAGTGGAATCTTCCATTTTACCACCTGCACTCTTGATATCTCCAACAACAGTTTTGATTCTTATTCCATATTGTTGAATGGTCTCTCCTTCAACCATCCGCATGTCTTCAAACTTTCCTCTAAGGCTTTCTTCCTTAGCTTGTTTCACATGCTCATCACCACCATAGATGTTCTCAAGAGTATCTCATACTTCTTTGGGATTCTCTTTGTCCTAAACATCAATAAACTCAATGTTAGATAAACTACTAATTAGGGCTTCCATGACTTGCCCATTCTCCTGAATCTCTCTCTTTTGGTCATTGGTGAGAGTATCGGTAGGGATAACATAAACATTCTCAACATAGCTCCAATGTTGAGCACCCATGCTTCTAATGTATATCTTCATTCTGTCCTTCCATATTTTAAAGTTATCTCTATTTAACTTTGGACCTTCCCTCGTCATCATTACAATAGGATCTTTCCCTCAAGCGGTTAAGCTTACAACACAGAGGACCTGGAGGATGCTCTGATACCAATTGATAACACAATGATGAACAATGAGTACCAAACCAATACTGAGAGGGGGGGTGAATCAGTACAGGTACAGAAACTTTTCCTGAACTGGTTTGACTACAAACAGTGAACTTGACTGGCAATTACTAACACCGGTCATAAACCAAAATACTACCCGTTAAGCACAATGAGACTATGAAAGATATAAAATGGAAACACCTATCTTACCACACAACCTACACCCTCATTTCCACATTATCCTTGTGCATAAACAGGTAATCTATCATCAAAAATATAATAACTTGCTAGATCAACATGATTCACCTCTTGACAGAAATCAACAAAGCATCACATGAAAAATACATCACATATGACACACATATTTTTCACGTGGAAACCCAACTAGGAAAAACCACGGTGGGATGAATACCCACAAGCTATTTTTGAACTCTTTAGAAGTCCGCTCTGTTAGAAGCCTAGTCCGATTAAAGATTGTTACAACAGGTTATGTAAGGAACCGTTCCTGTAAGGGATCACCCAGCTAAGGGATGGCTAGAATACCCAGTTAAGGGTTAAACCCTATTAAGGGTTACCTTGTTAGAGGATTTAATGAGCTCAATGGCTTTGAGTCACCCTATTAAAGGATTTACAACAAGCTGGTTAAAGCTACCCTGTTAAGGGATTTTCCAACTATTGAAGTGATTAGAAATCAATAGGTATTACAATGATCTGGTAATAGCACTCAATGCCAATGCAAACCCGCTTTAGTTCCTTTCTTCTGCATACACACTCTGTAGGTATCAACCCTCTTATCTAGTCTGGCAAGAATCAGGTATCTTTGCACTTAGATACACACACAACATTTGCCAACAACTTCAACATGAAACACAACATCGACCTTATAGGAATCAGATAGGTCGGTAACATAAACCCTAAAGCCTAAACATTTAGGTTGAGCAATTCAGTCAGTTCAATCCTAACCATTGAACACTTTGCATCTGAATACAATGATCTTGAATAGATCTCAAGACACTCCATCATTTATTCTTCAATGCTTATTGGAGGCGATTACCCATTACACATTCTTCGACGTTTGCAGAGACTTCGCACATCCCCAAGGTAGATAGGATAAATCTCCTTCATGCAAGATACTTCACGTGCATGAGACTGACATGACAACATGATCTGATCTCCATTATAATGCTAACTCAACACACAATGCCATCGGTTGAATCACATAGGCTTTAAACACTTCAACTAGAAACCCCAAAGCTGAGACTACCAACCAGTAGTCATACCATATTAAATCGCTTCACCTTTTGCACATATACCAATTCTCAACATTATACCAGTTCCCTTTGCCAGTTGCTTAACTATAATAAACTTGTTCACTCTTCATCATATTACCAGTTCACTCTTTAGCATATTACCAGTTCACTCTTTAGCATATTATTGGTTCATTCTTTCAGCATATTGACATCAATGACAACACAATATCATCATGTCAACATATTCTGCACATATGCCAACGGAAAATTTTTCAACACACTACATGAAATTGTTAATTTGTTTGTCATTTTCAAACACTTGCTAGAACTCTGAGTTATCAGGAACACTAGGCTAATATATTAATTCCACTTGATAAATATCATCAACAAACTCAGGATGAGGAATCAATGAGGAAGTCAATACAGCTAAAGAGTCTTCTTTAGAATTATGTTCCCTAGGAATAGCTTTGATAAAAAATGCATCAAAATCTTCAATTTCATCCCACACTCTATTACGGTAGTGTTTTAATCTTTCATTTTTTATATTGAACAATCCTTTGACCTGTTTCACAATCAACTATGCATCTCCCTTGACTCGAAGAAGTTTTACTCCCGTTTTCTTTGCTTCAGCTAAACCCAATAACAAGGCTTCATACTCGACCATATTGTTTGTGTTCTTGAACTCCAATTTAAAAGAAAAAGGAATGTGAGTACCAGAAGGAGGAATGAGTACCACCCCTGCACCAGAACCTGACGCTGCATAACTCCCATCAAACTCCATCAGCCATAGATTTTCTTCTTCCTATGTTTGTGACACACTTCTGCTACTTCATTATAAGATAAAATCATGTATTTTTTGAATTGGCACTCATGATACAAAATTTGAGCCTTTGGGTCATCAAAGAGAAACATGATGAAATTGGATTTAGGTTCAGACTGCAAAATAACTCATTGTTTCTCTATAGGAATAGTGGCTTGAGACCAATCCATCTTGATCTCACCTCCTAAGTCTCTACAGAATGTATGACTTAGCAACATGCCATAGCTGGCAGGAATATCAGCTATTAGAATAGTTAGCTTGAATTTTTTATTCAGGTGAGTAGCAAGGGCTACTTGAGCATCTTTGATCTATCCTAATAGACGTATTTGTTTGGACTCCATTGAATAACATCTGCCAAAGGTTTTTTTCAAGGATAACCCCAACGCTTAGGCTACTGCTGATGGCATGATATTATTTGATGCACCTAAGTCTATAATATAGTTGTTTAACTTATGACCATTTATGAACAATGATATGTAAAAAGTCTCAGGTTTTGACTCAAGGATAGATAAAGTATCATCTGTTTGGAGGGCAGTTATTTTAGGGGTCATTTCATGAGCAATAAGGTAATTTGGCGCATCATTTTGGGAAGACAACGTAGCATTTACTGACTATTGTATTCTGTTAGCTTGTAATACATCATTTCCTTTTACAAACTGAACAAGTCTATCCAATGGATTTAATTTAAGATACTCAGTCAGTGTAATTTGGATCCAAGAGGATTCACAAAACTCTACAATATCAAATAAACTTTCTTTTTCTACAATTTTCCCAACTGAAGCTCTTGAGGCTTATGATCATTGTTATGACATTTGGAAACAATTTCCTTACCTTTAAAATTCATAGTAGAGGATGAAGAGACAACCTGAGGTTTTACATTCTGTTGATTTCTTGTGAGCACACCATATGAATGATCCTCTAAAGTAACCAAAATGTCACCTCCTCTCTCTAAATCTGATTTGTACTCTAGGAAGTGGATTTCAGAGTTGCCGGGTTTCTTTAAAGATTCTTCTTCACTCAATTCATTTGAAATCTCTTTAGAATTCATCAACTACGCATAACGCACCATTTCAAGACAAGAATTTCCATCATGTTCATCTATAAGATGAAAACATGCATACTACCCTTTGGTGGTGGGGCTTCAATCACCAATCTTTGTTGGGTAAGGGCTAATTATAAAGATTTGTTTCCAATCCCCAAAGACTGATTTGTATTCCTTCTAGGTATGTCTTGATAAGGGAATAAGTAAGATGTACTAGCTTTAGGTAACTATCTTTTAAGAGTTATTACATCATTCATCAATCTCTGGATTATAGGGTTTGAATAAGTAGAAGGTTGGGCATTGGGTATATACACTTCCCTCTTCCATTTCCCTGCAGTGATCAAGTCATCCTCCAACTCAACCAAAAGTCTTTTGACATCACTTAGGGTTGCAACTCTTTGCCTGTGGATTAGGAAACCTCTCTGAAGGCATGGAATTTATAAAAAGACATTTCAAATTGTCATCTGAGGGTTTCTAATTGATAGGAATTTTATGTGCAATCTTATCAAATTTTGCTACAAAGTCCCTCATGGACTCTGGAATTTCTTTCTTTAACTGGGCCAATTGAGCCAAAAGAGAGTGTCCATCCTCTGCTACTTTGAATCTTTCCTCAAACCTTGTTTTCAGGCCCTACCAATTTATTATTGTACACTTTGGCAGGTGATAGAACCAATCTGCAACTACTCTAGTTAGTGTTTGTACAAATAGCCTCACAACAACATCCTCATGTTGAATAGGTATTATACAATAGGCAACATTGAACGCATTCAAGTTCTCATCAACCATGGTCTTCCCATCACCACTAAATTTTGGCAAGTGATCTCTCGCTCCTTTTGGTAGGGGATTCTGATTTAAACCTAAGTTTAGTGGACCTACTGTAGCTCCCCAAGAATTATTTACTACCATTGGAAAGATGATATTGAGAGGAGTTGGGTTGATTATATTGGGTAAAGCAATACCATGAAAAGTCAAATCCTAAAAAACTGAGGATATGGGAGGTGAAGGAGACGGAGAAGGAGGTCTACTTCTTGCTCGTCTTTGAGGTAAAAAGGTGGGCTGAAAATTTAGGTTCTGCAACTCTTGAAAAACAAAATCAACTATCCCTCCCGCCTTTTAGACCTAGTATATCTTCTCAACTCTAGTCTATCTATAGTACAAAACTTTGATGGCACCCAAAAAGATTCTTTAAATTTGGCAATCCAATTCTTGATACCTTATAACTAGGCAACCAGTCTTGTAGTTAGACTCCCTAGCAAAGTCACCCAAAATCTATTGGTTAACAAATTTGCCCCTTTCTTTAAATTATATTTAAAGAGCAATATGACTCTTGCACACCATTTTATGAAAGGAAAACAAATGAACCAATAGTTGGGTGAACCAATTTAAGGTTCATCCTCTGCATTAGAGGGCAGCTCCTCATGAGATTTACAATGATTTTTTATGCAGAAAATTTAGAAATAAATACACTTTTCACCAGAAAGCACGAAAAGCATTCGCATTCATTCATCAACACAAAAGAATACTATGAAGACTGTAAAGAATATTATTGAAGATCTATTTCAAATGTAGAGCTCACAAACTTCTACTTCCACACATTTTCATTCCATAAACCCAAAATAAAGTAAACTCAATGTAGTGTAAATACTAATTGATTCTCTCTCATGTCTCATAGGACAAGGGGGATCAATGTCATTCAAACAACAATGAAGATTACCTATAAATGATAAAAAACAATGAATCCACAAACATAGAGAGAACTGATAAATAAAATGATATATTTCATGCATCAACAACTATCCCAATAGAGATTGCTAATCCTTCAAACACACAGATTTAAAGATTGCATCAAAATAGAATTTTCATTCAAATACTAGAAATATCAGTTTTGAGAAATTCAAGGAAATCAAATTTGTTCCTCCAAATCACAGTTTTTCGGACCCTCACTTAATCTTACTTACATAAATAGCCCCCAAGCCAATAGTTTGTTACATCATAAATAAAAAATTTAGCTCTAACCTAGAGTTAAAGAAACTGTTTACTTGAAAATAAATGAAAACTAAATAAACAAAAGCCGCAGATTGGCTGACAACTCATCCATTAGCTAATCAGGACTCCACCGTGGTAGAGGAGGCCACTGATTTATCCTACTTTGTCATGGAACTACGCATGCTATGCCACTCGAGATGTGCTATTAAGAAATTCAATATGACTTGGAAATACGAGAGTCCAATATGTAAGATGTGTTGCTTCTAGACCTCCTTATCCATGTTTACTTGCAACACCCTAGCTTTATGCGCCTCCAAATGATTAGAGAAAACTGTAAGCATTGACTCTATTCTAGCCACCTTTGAGAAATCATCTAAATTTAAGGACTGTGTTTCCCTAATGAACTATATTCTTTTCTTAAAGATCCTCACCATGTCTGCAGCAGCTTCAATTGTTTGAGCATATTCCTTCATGAGTTGAATGTCCATACACTTAAGATCTTTTTGCATTGTGTCAATTAGATCTACCAACCCTTTAAGAAACCTTGTAGATTCCTCATGGCCTTGTTTGATGATTTAATTTACCCACTCCATATTTTTCCTCAACACATAAAGCACATTGTCATCCAAAGTCTCCACAAGTTTCTCAGCTAAGAACTTCATTACACCGAATTTTTGCACATAGTTCATTTGTGCAAGTACTACCACCCATTTAGTCCTTTCCTTTTCCCAGGCGACAACTTCTAGTTCTAACTCCTTACATACGGTTACAACATCTTCATACACTTTTACCAAGCTGACAATATAATCTAAATCTTGTTGTATTATGATATCAAGCCATTCATTGAATTTCTCTTCCACCATTTTGTTTCTCTGAATCTGATCTAACATATTTTGGTTCACCAGATATTTGGGATCAAAGGATAGTGTCATTTGTGATAGGGGTTGAGGACTTGGATGGTGTATGGCATTAATGTATTCAGCCATTTGGGTGATGATCTATTTCAACTCCTTTTTTATCCTTTTCATCTTTCCAAAAATCTTGAAATCATCCTCTTTGTGGAGGATTCCAACTTGACATCAACCGCCCGTGAAGCTACTCCCAAATCAATTCTCCACAATGAAGTCATCTTCATTAGATTTCTCTAAATCTTTGCCTAGAATAGTGTTGGGAAATGCACACTCCAATGAGAAATTGTGGGTGATTGAAGGTATTGTCATTGATGGCAACCTTGCAATCCTATGATACTGGCAGAATCAACACCAGCACATAGATCACCGGCGCTGAAAAGATTGATCACCGGCACCATGGCTGACAGGAATTTTTATTTAAATGTATTTTGTATTTAATTGTAAAATATTTTGTAAGACGACTTGGCGGATTGTAATATGACTCATATAAGTATGAGATCATTGTAGATCATGTAGTGTGTGATAGATAGAGGGATTAATGCAGACCTAATATGTGAATTGTAAGGTAGATATTGGATAAGGTTTTATGTATGTAGCAAAGCTTAAACCGGTACTGAATCTAGCATAGTAGATGCTGATTTGAAGTAGTACAAGACATTGGATTTGTATAATCCATTTTTCTAAGTCAGTGAGACTTCTTTTGTAACTGAGTAGTGAGCTCTAGCGACTTGGTCTTCCTATATGTGCAGGACCCTATTGTAAATAGTAATATTCCCTTATTGGCCAGTAAGTGAATATTGTGGGTCACAAATCCCTCCAAGGTTTTTCCTACACCGGGTTTCCTCATTAAAAATACTGTGTTATGGTGTGTCTCTTATGTTGTGGTTATTTCTATTATTTACTGCATTATTTTTTTTACCGGTACATAGTTTTGATATTCCTTTCATGTTATAATTCAAATAAATTCTTATACCGATCAGATACTAATTCACCCCCCTCTCTTAGTATCTTTGGGAATCCTAACAATTGGTATCAGAGCTTGGTCCTCTATTTTCAAAACCCTGACAGCTTGAGGAAGACCTTGACACTGGTAGAGATGGAAAACTTGAGAAAGCAATTGGAAACAACTCTTTCAGTCTATGATGCAGAAAAAGTGAAGAATATCAAACTTGAAGATGATCTAAAGGCTACACAGGATATTATTTGAGGACTTCAAGAAAATTTCACTATAGCAAGGAATAAGAGAAGATAACTTTGTGAAAAGATGCAGAATGATGAAGATGAAAAAGAAACTCTTAATGATCTGGTAAACAAACTAAGACAAGAAAACAATACAATGAAGAATGAGATGCAAGATATGACTATGAGATTTTGCAAAGAAACTAAAACTCAGAAGAAGACTGAAGAGGACTTGGTTAGAAGACTGAATGATGCTGGAAATGAAAACACAAGACTTAGTCATGAAAATGATATGTTAAAGACAAATTTGATGCATACACAAAATGACAGAACTGAACTCATGAGATAGAAAGGAATCTTGGAGAGTGAATTGGCTGCTGCAAATCAACACAAATAAAAATTAAAGAAAAGTTCAGAATAACTTGATGACATGCTGAAGAATCAAAAACCAAATGGTGATGCCAATGGCCTTGGATCTGAAGTTGGTAAAAGCTTCGGTACTGCAAACAATCATGATCATAGTAAACCGGTAAGACAACCTAATGCTTACAAATTTAATGGAAAATTCTTTAATTGTAACAAGTATGGTCTTAGAGAAAATCAGTGTAGATCTAGAAATTATTTGAACACTAATACACCCACCAGTCAATGTTCTAAATGCAACAAAGTTGGTCAAAATTCAGAAAATTGCAGAATGAATGTAAGATGTTGTGTTTGTGGAAGATTTGGACATCTATCTAATCAATGCAGAACACAAACCCGCATAAGATATGGGAAAGATATTCAAAAAAACAATGTGACTTGTTATGCTTGTAACAAGATTGGACATATTGCTAAATTTTGTAGAAGCAAGACATCACTAGCAAATAACAAAGGACCCAGCTTGAAAGGTAAAGAAAAAGTTGAAGAGGTAAAGCAAGAATTCTCAAAACAATGGATCATAAATTCAGATCAGAATGTTGATGGGAATACTCCTCCACTGGTAGAATAGAGTAACACTCCACTGGCAGGAGACTCTTCATCTAACTGAAGGAGAATCCTTTAGGGGTTTAGCAACAAATTGAAAAACATGCAAATATACCCTTGGTTGATGGTCTGAAGTTGAATTACTTCTTTACCGGCAGATGAGTTAAGTTGTGACTTAACAGACAAGCATTAAATGTGGTATTTGGAGAAAATAACATTATAAAGTAAGTGTTTTGGCTCTTTTTCATTCACCGAGCATTCAAATCTTCGAGAGTGCAAAAATTCCCGAGCGAAGGCATCCTTAGTGAAAAAGTGAAGCAGTTCATCCAAGCACTCATCCTTAAGGCAGATTGAGGTATTTATAACTATGGCTTCCTCATCCACTCCTAAATTTATTACAAACCCTATAGTGATTGAATTTATCAAGCGCCCTAGACCCGTATTCAAACTTTTTCCCAAAATAGCAAAGAAAGATGATACCCTAGGTGCATTTTCTCAAATTCCTAAAGCAATAGTTTATGCAAAGGATCCTAGGATATACATACATTTTCATATAGAGGAATTAGGAGATGAAGAAATCAAGAATATGTATAGGACTATTTTATGTGATGAATCTGGAAATATCAAACCGGAACATAAGATAGTGGAAACCCTAGGTTTTACTGAAATCCTTAGTATCCTGGATTTTCCCAAGGATGGTATAAGGATTGTGCTAAGTAGAGTTCATGGTGAATTATTTTGGTTGGATTCAATTCATAAGATCACAAAAGAAGTGGTTAAGGCAGTAACAATATTACCTTCCACCGGTAGCAGGCCTGACAGAACTAAAAAGGTCTCTAATGATATAGTAATGGACCTAACCGGCCCAACATTTGACAAGATATCACTTAGAGTCAATGATGTAAAGGACATAAATGTTATATTTGTCAGTATGATCCTTGGCTATAAATCCACACATGCAAATAGGTTAAACTCAATATCTAGCTTGTGTATTAAAAGTGCTTATGACTTAGTGAACAACAATGCTAAGATTGACATCTGTGAATGGCTTAAAGATGAATTGATAGACAAT
This sequence comes from Cryptomeria japonica, assembly GCF_030272615.1. NCBI lineage: Eukaryota > Viridiplantae > Streptophyta > Pinopsida > Cupressales > Cupressaceae > Cryptomeria > Cryptomeria japonica. The sequence goes on from NC_081409.1 coordinate 386,563,602, forward strand.
CTGAAGAAGATCAAAGGAGACAAGAAAGGAACTTTTAGATTTGGAAATTTTCTTGTATGTTTGATGCTCTATATTACTAAGGAAGTACTCGGTATTGGTAGAAAAGAATTTGGCTTTGATATACCGGTAGGAAAGATACTATTGGATACATTAAACAACATGGGAGAAAACAAAGAGAAAAATATAAATGAACATTTTCAAGCACTAAAGGCTCGAATGAAGACAAGAATTAGGCTATCTTAGGCAATTATAGATAAATATCAAAAGGAAATATGCTTTGTAATCAAGAAAGATGAAATCTGGATGGAGGCAGTTGTCCCTAGAACTATCTGGGTAACTGAAATGGGATATGAAACAGATGATAACATAATTGAAACTTATGCAAAATCCCTCCTTGAAGCACCGAAGGAACCATCTGAGAAAGTCTTTGGAAATGCAGAAACAATTGAAAGTGGTATTTAGTCACAGAAAAGAGTTAAGAAAGTTGAGAAAATAGTGAGGAAGGGAACAAGACAAGCTAAAGCAATTAAGGAAGATGTATTGAAGCAAACTGGTATTAAGGAAAGTGAGTTGGAAGGACTTCAACCGGAAACTCATCTTTCATTGATTGTAACTTCTTCTGAAAGTGATATACCAACGGTATTCAAAAGGGTAGAAAGGAAAAGGAAACCCTCACTAGCACCCTCACCTACACCTAGGAGAACAAGACAAAAGCAATAGGCAGTTAGGCCTCCAGTTAAGAAGTTAACTCCAAAGAAGAAGAAGGTAAAACAAGACATTTCTCCACTGGAAAAACTCTTAAGTGAAATCACAGAGGATGGAAAGTTGAAAAACATTAGCAAATTGTATAACACACTTTCCATTGATGACAAAGAAAGCATAGAAAATAGTGTAATCTTACACTTGCACATCTACAAGAAATTTCTTATGGAAATTGTTGATGAAATACCCACTGATCTCTACAGAAGACTTGAAGCTAGAAGGGTATCTATTGTTGAGCTGGATAAGAAAATAAAAAATTGAGAAATTACTTGCATTTCACCTAGTGAACTCACCTAAAGAGATTGATCAATTAATCAGTGAGGCCAACCAGACAGTATTCTCAACCGGTCACCGGCATGTTGCACTTATGGCAGGAAGAATGGATGAAATATTCTGAAGAGACTATGGATCAATGGGACATATTCTTTGTTGAAAAGGAGAAATAGGAAGAACTCAAAAGACCTAAGACTATTAGAGTTTATCAAAAGGATAGGGATAAGGGGAAAGGTAAGGAAGGTGGACCTCCGAACCTAAAAAATAACTGATAACTTACCCCCACCTCTTTCTGATACTCCACCAGTAGAAACCATTGACAATCAACCAAGTATAGAGAGTATGGAGACTCCTCAAGAGGATACAAATCCTGAGTCTGAAGTTTTGTACACTATGAATATCGATACACAAGAGGTAAACATTGTGGTAGACAAAGAGACCACTGAGGACAAGAAGAAAGATATGGCTACTGAACCACCGGCTGGAGATGTTGAGATCGGAGTTAGTGATACTGTAAATTTAAGCACAGAAAAACCTACTCAGACAAAGAAACCGACAGAGGACACCACTGGAAAACCATCAGAAGCACCAGTAAATGAAACTAAAAAACAATCAGAGGTAAATACAGAGAGACCGGAAGTGCATACTGAGACTTCATCAGAAAAATCGGTAGTAGAGAGCATAGAGAAACCCTCTGAGGCACAGGTTGAGAAACAGGAATAGGAATAGGCTGAGGTATAGGTTCAGACCAAGACAGTGCCATCGGCAACAACTGAAAATCTTAAACCTTTGCTAGTAGAAATTCAAACACAAACTGACCTACTAGAGGTCGAAACAAGCAAAGTTACTACTACAATGGATAGCATGGAAATTGTGAAAACAGTTGGGTAGACATCTAGTACTTCAATGATAGAATTCAGACCAATGAACGTGACAGAGGTATTATTGGATTCTATTAATAAGATCACTAAGTGTAATGCACAAGCCTATAAGGATATTGATGACACAATTCCTATTCTTAAACTGATAGCACCCAAGTGCATTGTGGGAAGTAAAGATTCTTTAGGTCAACTAGACACATTGTCTAAATAGATCACCAGTAACATTTTGACAGTTGATCAGATAACTGAGGACACATTCAGAGAGAGAATGATTAAGGAGAAAGACAAATTCTTTGAGGAAATAGTGAAGAAGAATAAGGATAAAATGGAAACCTTATTACCGACACTCGGAGAAACAATTTTGGATTTCAAGAAATTGTATAGAGATACCTACAAAACTAATATTTTGACAGAGAACATAGATTCAGAGATCTGCAAAGCTCAAGAAGAAATTAACAATATTGCTGACAATTCAATAGGATCATCATATTCATTTTTGGAAATTGAAAAGAACTTCGTAGATCTTGAAGAGAAAATAGAGAAGTTAGAAAAAGACAAAGAAAAGATAAAGGTTAAGGCAAAGAATTTAAAATGCAAACTAGGTCCTAAACTAGATTACCTCATTTATTTGAGAAAAGAAATTTCTAAGGCTCTAGTTCCCGGACTTAAGACACCAGAAGATAAAATGCACATACTAACCAATACAATTCAGAGAATAGAAGTGACATTATAGGATAGAAAAAGATTTAGTGATAGTTAGAATTTGGTATTGGCGGATCTTTTCCAGATTGTAACCCCCAGTTACAAGGATCTAGGTAGGATCCACACTCCACTGACAGTGAATGACAACCTTTGTCATTGATGTCAAAGGGGGAGTAGTGGAAATGAGAAAAATGATTAGAGCAAAGACATCATCAGCTCAGGGGGAGCATACATTTTTGACAAAACAGTTTTGGTAAGACATTTTGGTATATTCTTTTTGAACAACATTTTTGGACACTTCTTGGATTTTTCTCATGAGTGTTGTCATCAATGCCAAAGGGGGAGAATGTTGGCAAATGCACACTCCAATAAGAAATTGTAGGTGATTGAAGGTATTGTCATTGATGGCAACCTTGCAATCCTATGACGCCGGCAGGCACTGACACCGACAGACTCAACACCAACACATAGATCACCAGCACCGAAAAGATTGATCATCGGCACCATGGTCGACAGGAATTTTGTTTATATATATTTTGTATTTAATTGTAAAATCTTTTGTAAGCCAAATTGGCGGATTGTAATATGACTCATGTAAGTATGAGATCATTGTAGATCATTTAGTGTGTGATAGATAGAAGGATTAATGCAGACCTAATATGCGAATTGTAAGGCAAATATTGGATAATGTTTTATGTATGTAGTAGAGCTTAAACCGGTACTAAATCTAGCATAGTAGATGTTGATCTGAAGCAATACAAGACATTGGATTTGTATAATCCATTTTTCTAAGTTAGTTAGACTTCTTTTGTAACTGAGCAGTGATCTCTAGGCACTTGGCCTTCCTATATGTGCAGGCCCCTATTGTACATAGTAATATTCCCTTATTGGCTAGTAAGAGAATATTGTGGGTCATAAATCCCATCGAGGTTTTTCCCACACTGGGTTTCCTCGTTAAAAATACTGTGTTATGGTGTGTCTCTTATGTTGTGGTTATTGCTCTTATTTACTACATTATTTTTTTTACTAGTACACAGTTTTGATATGCCTTTCATGTTATAATTCAAACAAATTCTTATACCAGTCAGATACTAATTCACCCCCTTCTCTTAGTATCTTTGGGAATCCTAACATATAGGCTTAGCTATTTCGGTTGTCCAATGACCTGTAGCCTCATCTACCTCCACCATTGTCTATGTTTTGAGTTTCTTTGACTTAGACACTTTTCTGAGGCACTTTCTCACCATATCTTCCATGGGGATTATGATTGGGAAAACATTGCATTTCTTCCCAATGGAAGCCCCTAACTATCACGGAGTGCTTGAAGTTTCTTTGGACAGAGGAGTTATCTGAGTACTTGGGGAATCAACAATAGTTAGGGTGTTCATTAGATTTAGCTCACCTTCTAGTTCTTTACCTGTATCTACATCTTGTACTGGAGGATTATTCAATTCATGTTGATCCATTATCACTTCAACTTCCTCACTTGGATCCAAGTCTACAACAATTTGGCTCAATGTTGGCTCTCTGCTCTTCTTTTTGCTTCTTGAATGAGTCACTCAGACTGGTAAAGAACTTAGTAGGGACCTTTTTGATCTTCTGGGTTGAATTTCTTCAACAACTAGCTTTGTATCCCCTGCAACATCAACAATCTTGTTAGTGGTAGAAATAGGAAGTTGAGTTGCAACATGCAAACCAACTATTAGTTCATGGAAGGCATGAATGATCCTTTTCTAAATTTTTTATCTCTTAACCATTTTTTCAGTCCTTGTAATATTGAAGGTCCTGGCCTAAATTTTTTCATCTTCCTTTTTGTCCCAATCAATCTCAAGAATTGGTTGGCCTTGAACCTTCTTGTTTAATTCAGGATCTAAAACAGTATCCCTTGCATCTTCCTGTACCCCAGACACATTAATGAGAATTATCATGGTAATTACTTGTTGTAGAGTAAATCTCGACCATAATCTCTCTCTTACTTTGTACTCATCACTACAATTTGTTGGCATTCTACACTCTTATGAGAATAGTTGATGTGGTCATTGATGGCAACCAACTAGCAAAGATCTGTCAAACCACCGATAGTTGTCTGCACCAGAAATAGACTTCTACATACACTGGTAGGCACCTCACTAGCAACGGAAATAATGCATACCGGCACTCAGGCCGACATGGAATAAACTTTGTTTATTGTTTTGTAAAATTCGACATGGCATATTGTAAAAGACTCATATATATGTATGAGATCTTATAGGTCATTTTGAGAAAAAGAGGAAGAAGGTAAGTAAGAGAGATAGAGGAGATGATGAGAGGATAGATGATATTTTGATAAAGTTGATAGCAAAGGTTTTTTTAATAGACCGAGCTTAAACCGGTACTGAACCTGGCATAGGTGATATTGATCTGAAGCAGTACATTGTATTGGATTTTGATAATCCATTTTGTAAGTCAGTGAGACTTTTGTTTTGTGATTGAGCAGTGAGCTCTAGGCTACTAGCCTTCCTGCATGTGTAGGCCCCTCATTGTGAGTAATATTTATTCATTGGCTAGTAAGTGAATATTGTGGGTCACAAATCCCACCAAGGTTTTTCCTACACCAGGTTTCCTTGTTAAATATCTTGTGTTATGGTGTGTTCTCTATTTTGTCTTTGTTATTCTTATTTGTTGCATTAATTCTTATTTACTGCTACACTGTTTTGGGATACAAAGTTCTTAATAAGTTTAAATATTTTGTTAACCAGTTAGACACTGATTCACCCCCCCCCCTCTCTGTGTCTTCGAGGCTGTCATTGATTCTAACACAATTTTCCCAGTAATCTTCCAACTGGGGTTCATGATAGAAATGATCATCTACATTTAGAATCTGCACAGCATATCCCCTGTTGTCAAACTTCCGTCTAGCAACATAAGGCTATAAATTCATCTTCTTAAATTCTAGCTCCAAGTTCAAAGCATCAGACATGGACTTATAGCTATAATAGCCAAGTTCAATTGGAAAATAAACCCCGTATTCACCCTTTGTTCCTAACTTTTTATCAATATGAGCCAATTGTCTACTCACTTCAATGAGTACATAGCTATCAAAGGCATATCTGGGTAATTTTAATGGTTCACCCTCAAAACCACCTACTCGAAGATAGGTAAACTTGGCAAGTTGAATGAAAAATCTGCCATATATACTAATTAATTCCATGGCTTCAACTGACTTCCTTTTATTAACATCACCCTATAATTCAAATGGAAGTCTTCCTGCAAAGATACCATTCCATCTGGTGATATGCTCTACATTTTTTGTTGTTGTAGTAAAGGATAGTAATCATACACTTTCATGCCATCCACCCATGGTTTGCTATGCAGTCCATGCCAATCTCTAGTACAAGCTAATATGTATAATAAATAAGAAGACATGTAAAAGATAGACATACCCACAAAATTACTTAATCCCTCATGAAGCCTTTTTGCAATCACTTGCGCCCAATCAAGATATTTTTCACCTAATAGAAGCACTTGAATATAAAAATACATCTAGTCCTCCCAATAAAAGGAGTGTGAATTCCCCTTTAGCCTGCTCAACAATATCACAATATATTTTACACTTTTGTAATGAAGTGCTCCCTGGTAAGGGGCTTCGGTAGTTGTGACCCACCCTTTTGAACTTTCAGAAGCCAATTTCTTGCAATAACACTTTTGTATATGCTTTGCTTCTCAGAGAAGAATGCATATGAGGTCCCAATTGACTAGTCTTCATATAGCTCCTTATGCGGGATACCCATCACAGCCATTACTATTTCTCTGCTAATATCAACCAACAATTCCCCTACTACTGGTTCTTATGCACCTATTTTCAGCATCATATCTATTCATACATGCTATTACCAAATCTGGGCATGGAGTAGCAACTGGAAATGCAAAAGCTTCAACTAGACCACTTCTTACTATTCTCTCCATTATTGAACCATTTTCAGGGTTTCTGGCCCTTTCTAAGAAATTCCCTAGGTTGGCTTGAGCTAAAGAAGTATCATCTAATTTTGGAAGTATTCTCACCAAGCATGATGTTTGACCAAGTTTCAGAAGTATCAGCCTCATAATTTCTACTTATACTTCTACCAAACAATCCTAAAGCGGGATAGAATTCTATTCCAACAAACCAAAAATTTCTTATACACTGACAAACCTTCTGAACTAAAGAAATATAGTATAGGGAAATTGTCTGAACTTGCCTGTTACCACCATTAATCTATGAAACCCTCTCAGGAAAGTGAAGCTGAAATTACCTTCGACGTCTCCAGTTCGTTTAGTTATAACAGCTACAACCTTTACAATTTGCTTATGAATTCACGTGTCTTTTAAAGCAAACAGAAAAAAAACCAAGAAAAATCTACACACACTTCATAATGATTCATTCAAACGTGTGAAGTAACAGAGATATGACTAAAAACCTGACACTTTCTTAATTTCCCATCACCTCCTTATAAATAGTTAATGTCCTCATGATTTCTTTCCAAATTAAGAATTTTAAACTATTAGATGCTGGGAATATTCCTTTTTGCCACGCTGCCTCCAATGTTATTAAAATCTTTAGAGTCAGCTTGGGGTGAACCTTTTGAACCTTGAAATAACTCACAAGGATTTCAATGGTTCAAGTTCATTTAGAGATAACAACAGAAAACTTTCAAACTAGCGGCTTGAAACAATACCACGAACGAGCAATAACCACACAAACAAGCAAAAGGACTTTGAACTTTGAACTGTTGAACCAAAATACAAATGGTTCAAATTTCAAGTTCAATATCAACTTAAACATATTTACGCTTGCTCATTAAATAACACTACACAGTCACAACTCACGCAAAGGAAACTTTTAAACTTTGAACCAAAAAGGTTCATGGGTACAAAGTTCCAAACACATTACAACAATGCACTTGCTTTTAATTAAGATAAAGCCGCTAAGGACATTACCTAAAATGCGCTTTGAACCTTGAACCTTTGAACTATTTAAAGGTTCAACAACTTAGGTTCAAAGCAAAGAGATACAAAGATCGAAAAGAAAGAAACACCAAAAGGCAACCCACAAGCTTGAAATTTTAATGGAAATTTGAGGGGACGCTAACACACCGGTAGCAAGATTAGAAGCAATTAGAATGTTTCTAGCCTTCTTTGCCTACAAGGGTTATAAATTATATCAAATGGATGTAAAATATTCCTTCCTAAATGAAAATTTGAAAGAAGAAGTGTACATGGAGCAATCGGAAGGGTTTCTGCTACACGATGATGAAACATTTTTGTGTCAGCTAAAGAAGGCCCTATATGGTCTAAAGCAAGCTCCTAGTGTATGGTATTCAAGATTAGATTAGTACCTGAAGGAGAAGGGATTCAAAAAGGGGAGTGATGATAGTAATTTTTACATAAAGAAAGATGGGAGCCACATGATCATTGTGGTTGTATGTAGATGACATTATCTTTGGAGGCAACATGGACACCCTCTGTAAAGAATTTGCTGATCAGATGCAGTCAGAATTTGAGATGTCAATGCTTGGTGAATTGACATACTTCCTTGGTTTGCAGATATTGCATAAAGATAAGTGAATCTTTATCTCACAAAACAACTATGCAAAGGAAATGTTGAAGAAATTCCAACTGGAGGACTGTAAACTAGTAAGTACCCTCATGGTGACCAGGAGTAAATTGAATAAGAATGATGAATCACTGGTGGTGGATCAAACTCTATATAGATCCATGATAGGAAGTCTATTGTATCTAACTGCCTCTAGACCGGATATAGTATAGGCAGTATGAATGGTGTCTAGATTCCAAGGTGCACCTAAGCAGACACATATGAATGTTGTAAGCAGAATCTTTAGGTACCTACAAGGGACACTCAGTTATGGATTGTGGTATCCTGAACAAGGATATTTTATCTTGGAAGCATACACAGATGTTGACTGGGTAGGTTGCATTGATGATCGGAAGAGCACAAGTGGTGGTGCATTCTTTCTAGGTGACTGGTTGGTCTCATGGCATAGCAAGAAGCAGGACTCAGCCTCTCTATCTACTGCTTAAGTTGAATACATTGTTGTTGCTACATGTTTATCTCAAGTGCTTTGGATGAAGTAGACCCTCAAAGACATACAGGTGGACATCACTGATCCTATTCTCATCTAGTGTGACAATTCGATTATAATCAACATAGCAAAGAATCCGGTGGTGCATTCTAGAACAAAGCACATTGCTATCAAGTATCATTTTCTTAGAGATAAGGTTGACTGAAAGGAGGTGAGGATGGATTATGTCCCTACTGGAAAACAAGTAGTAGATATTTTCACCAAACCATTACTAGTAAGCACTTTTGAGTACCTCTGACACAAGTTTGGAGTTATGTCATCTATCAAGGAAGGATTTGTGTGGCTTGGGGGGAGTTCATATCAGTCAAAGGGGGAGCTCAATATGGATCAAAGGGGGAGTGTACCATACCCTTTGTTATTGTATCAAAGCGGGAGAAATGTACTAGTATGAAGTGTCTTGTGATAAGTCGACATCAATGCCAAAGGGGGAGATTATTGGCATTTTGGCATTAAGTTGTCATTGATTTCAACTAGTAAGAAGGGGTGACTGATATAATGGAAATTCACATGAGAGTGAGCAAACAAAAGGAAGGCTTACCAGTAAGGCATAAACCAAGATGAAGGTTGCATGTTGAGTGGTAACCGGTAGAGAAATAAACCGGTCTGGAGGTTGGCTGCCTATTTATGATGAAGAAGCAGAATGTTAAAGTAATCACAATCCATCAGAGGTGAAGATGTGCTACCAGTGTAGTGTGCACTACCAGTTAGCAAAAGGAGTAGGTCTCTCTAGTAAAGATGTGTACCGGTGTGATTCTGTTGAATGATCAAGTATGAACCGACTATGTGTTGGTTAGATAAGTGATTGATCATTGTGATGCCATCTGGAGCTGAGGTGGCAAATATGCAAAGGTCGGTGAAGCCTCCATCGACATAGTTGTTGAAACAGCTAGTTGACATTAATGAAACAACCACAAATCATGAGATTGTAACTGACTGATTCGGCTCAAGGAAGAAATAATAACAAACAAAGATCAGGGAGTAGTTGGCACCTGGATCAATGCAAAATAAATCCAACAACAAGAAGACCTTGAAAAGAAAACCGCTGAGCGTTTTATAAGTTGACAGATTTCACGGTGGAAAATCATGTACAAGATCACTATCTTTATAAATTATGCATTGGATAATGGAAAACATGTACAGATGATCAATCCAATACATACTAGATCAGATCTCATGTAGATTGTGTCGGGTAAAGGAAACCCTAATCACTTAGTGTTTGAATGTATTCTTGTTGGGAAACCATGGTGATAAATATATGAGCTCAAAACAGAGAAAGGGGATGCTTGTAGAGAAGAGAAAGAGAGCTTAAGTGTAGAGAAGGATCATTTTTCCTTAGAATTTATTCTAAGAAAGTTGTAGAGTGAGTGAGAAAGAAAACTAGTGAGAGGGTTCAACCAGTAGTAATTGAGTACCGGTATAACTATAGCAGGTCCAACAATTAAGCAAACTAGTGAGGTGTGATAGAGAAAGACATCATCCAAGTGTGACATAGTATGTTGTGAGACTAAGAGAGAGAGAGAGAGAGATAAGAGAGGCCAAGAATCAAGGAGAGTAATCTCACAACTGGTAGTGTGAGATCCCGTGAAGAAGAAAAGACTGTCAACCAGTAGTAAGATATTTGATCAAGAGTTACAGAATTCATTTGCAACAAGAAGCCTTAACTGTATCTAAATTGTATCTAAATATATACATCACCAAGTTGGAGCTTGGTGCAGGGGTTGGTTCTCCTTGGGTTGGTGCCTTAAAACAAAAGGGGTTGATGCTTCTTGGGTTGGTACCCTAAATCTTTGTAATCCAATGTTTTACTTGTGAGGCTGGATTGGAGCAGTAGTCTCCAGCAACATTTCTCATTGAGGTTTTTCCCATGTTGGGTTTTCCTCGTATATCTAGTGTTGTGAGTTGCATTTGTGTGATTGTTCTCTTTAGTTCACTTTTTCTTTACCAATTTGATAGTTTGGTGCTGGAGATATTAACTAGTATTGTGAAGTTGCCTCAAAAAGTCACAAAGTTTAAGAACCACTAATTCACCCCCCTCTCTGTGGTATTTTGTGTTCAATATTAAGCACAAGAAATAGTTAGAGAATAAATACCATCCACATGACAACAAGATTTATACGTGGAAAAATAGGTAAAGGGAAAAACCACGGTGGGAAGCCTACCCATAGTCAGATAATACTTCTCCAGTAAGTATGTGATTACCAATTAAGGGGCCTGCACTTACAGGAAGGCCAACAGCCTAGAGCACACTGCTCATTACAAAAGGAGTCTCACAAACTACATAAAAATCCAAATTACAATCTGGAAGGAAGAATGAACTGCAATGATAGCATCTCCTATGCTAGAATATAGTTTTGGTTAAGCTCAATACCAGAAGACTTAATCCTCTTACATAAACCCAACTCAATTACCAATGATCGACCAAATCCTTTGCATGAATGATTATTACATTATTTTCTCCTATACATCCTTTCCTTATCCCTTATATTCCATACATTGTGATCTACAATTACATCTTACATCATATATATACAAACCCTCAACCATAAACAATAAGGCCGGCCACCAGACAATAAAGAAATTACATAATTATAAAAAATGTTGGTCTGAGACCAAACAAATAATATCCAACCCATAAGACATCCAGGAAAAACATCGAGAAGCCCAATCAACACATTACATTAAGTCGGTCCATAATCTAGATATAACCAAACCCAATTTAGGTCCACACACGCTAAAGCAATGATCCCAATCAGCATCCTAAATCTCTACTAGAAGCTACACCAACACCACTTATCCATAACATCAAAGATATTCAACAAAGCTCTGCCGATGAAACCCTCACCGAATCAACAAACCAAGCTTACCAACATATAAGATTGCATCTTATCACCAAATCAAAACCAACTGGCTGAACATAAATTTGAGTAGCATGAATAGCAGATCTAAGCCAATTCCATAAGCCAAAGAACACTGGAGTATACTGGATCATCATGATCTAAATCCATCCAAAAACCAAACAACTTACCGAAACCAAAAGGATACTGGTAAAGCAGCCAAAACAGCTATTGCCGACATCAATGACAAAAAATCAATGCAGCACATAATCAATTCCTCCAAATGGCCAACAATCTCCCCCTTTGGAATTGATGGAAACACTAGATGTGAAAAACATCCAAGTGCCAAGAAATGTCAAACAAATCTCCCACATAAGAATATAACAATGAAGTTTTGATCCATACTCACCCTGTAGATGATATCGCAGCTAAGTTCTACAAATTTCTCCCCCTAATGTATATAGCTCCTTCAGTTTTTCACATTAATATCTCCCCCCTTTGACATAAATGCTAGAGATCTGACAAAAATTTCAAAGCAAAAACATAAACCACTAAATCACAAGACTAACCACTCCCCCTGAGTGGTAGCATCACCACATCAATCTGGAATGAATAATATCTTTGATAATGCATACCAGACTGATTCCAAATAGCATCAATTAGTTTTTTGTCCAAGGGGCAGAAACCCCTAATCTATCTCTGAGGTACTCAAATGATTCTTTAGGAAAAGGTTTAGTGAAGATGTCTGCAATCTGCTCTTTAGTGTTCACATAAACCAATCTAACTTCATTCTCTTCCACATTCTCCTTCAAAAAGTTATACTTGATAGATATGTGCTTTGTCTTAGAGTGAAATGTTGGATTCTTTGATATGTCAATAGCAGCAGAGTTATCATAGTGAATAACTATCAATCCATTGCAATGCACTTTTATGTCCTTCAACACTTGCTTCATCCATAGAACTTGTGTATAGTTAGTAGTAGCAGCAACATACTCAGCTTCAGCAGTAGATAAAAGAGTACATGATTGTTTCTTGCTGGTCCATGAAATAAGTTTCTTTCCAAGAAAGAAAGCTCCACCAGAACTACTTTTCTGGTCATCAACATCACCTACCCAATCTGCATCTGTATATGCATATAAAGTAAAGTCATCATCTTTAGGGTACCACAAACCATATTTAGATGTTCCTTGTAAGTATCTAAAAATCCTTTTCACCGCACTCTCATGTTTTTCTCTAGGATCACTTTGATATCTTGATGCAATGCAAATAGCATCCATTATGTCAGGTCTAGTCTGAGTCAAATATAGCAGACCTCCAATCATAGACTTGTATCTTGTAGGATTTACCAATGCAGATTCATCTTTCCTTGTCAATTTCTCACTTGTAACCATAGGAGTACTAACTAGTTTAGAATCTTCCATACCAAATTTCTTCAACATCTCCCTAGCATACTTAGTTTGACAGATGAAAATACCTTTATCAATCTGAGTAATCTGCAAACCTAAGAAAAATTTCATTTCCCCAATCATAGACATCTCAAATCCTTTCTCCATATTACAAAATTCCATGCACAACTTATCTTCACCTCCAAAAATTATGTCATCAACAAAGACCTCAATAATTAGTATACCATCATCAATTACTTTATAATATAGATTATTATCAGCATTACCTTTAGTGAAACCAAGCTTTAAAAGATATTTGTCCAACCTTGCATACCAAGCTCTAGGTGCCTGTTTCAATCCATATAAGGCTTTCTTTAACCTGCAAACCATGTTTTTATCATTTGAAAGTGAAAAACCATCAGGTTGCTCAATATAAATTTCCTCATCAAGATCCCCATTTAGAAAAGCACAATTAACATCCATCTGATAAACCTTATAGTTTTTATGTGCAGCACAAGCAAGAAATAATCTTACAGCTTCAATCCTAGCTACAGGTGCAAAATTTTCACCATAATCAATTCCTTCCTTTTGAGAATATCCTTTACAAACCAATCTAGCTTTATTCCTTACAACTTGTCCATATTTATTTAATTTAGTTCCAATAACATTCTTATCTTTTAGGTCAGGGAACTAAAATCCATGTATTATTATTTTCTATCTAATCTAATACTTCATCTAACATTCATCTTTACATGCTTCAATTACTGATACTAGTTCAACTTGAGAAATTAAACATACCTCATTAGTTTCCAATCTTCTTCTTGTCATCACTCCATTGTTCTTATCCCCAATGATCTGATCTTCTAAATGATTCAACCTTACATACCTAGGAGTCTTCTGACTCTTTGTTCCTCTTTCCTATTCTTCAGTTACTGTTGATTTTTTTGATATTGTTGGAGTAACTAGTTCAACATTTTGTTCTGGTAAAGGTGTTATTGGTTTAGTTATGATCATTTCCACTGTCGGTTCTTGCTCATAAATTCTGATTTAACTTCTATTTTTCTCATCCACCTTGACATTAGCGCTCTCCACAATTCTCTGCAATCTCTTGTTATAACATCTATAAGCTTTGCTATCATTAGAATAACCAATAAATATTCCTTCATCACATCTAGGATCAAATTTTCCAATGAAATTATCTATCCTGATATAACATTTACTACCAAAGATTCTGAAATACTTAACTATAGGTATATTGTCAAACCATAATTCATAAGGTGTCTTACCAGTTTCTCCTTTGATATGAACTCTATTGAGTTTATAGACTGTTGTACTCATTACTTCTCTCCAATAGATATGAGGTGGATTTGTTTCCATCAACATGGTTCTATTAGCATCCAAGATAGTTCTTATCTTTCTTTCCACAACTCCATTCTGCGTAGGTGTCCAAGGAGCAGAAAATTGTCTCCTTATGCCATGCTTCTCACAAAAGCTATTAAACTCACCGGATGTGAATTATCAACCATGATTTAACCTTAATAAGCACTTAATCTTCAATCATGTCTCAGTCTCAACTTTATCTTTAAATATTTTAAGCTTTTCAAAAGACTCAGATTTCTCCCTTAGAAAAGTAACCCACATCATTCTAGAATAATCATCAATGATTAGCATAAAATATCTATCACCTTGAAAACTTTTGATTCTAGTAGAGCCACACAAATAAATATGAATAATATCAATATCATCATTAGATTTCTCTTGTATACTCTTAAAAGAGGTTATGACTTGTTTTCCCATTTGACATTCTTTACATATCGGATTATAGAGCTTCACAATCTTAGGTATATCTATAACTGCCTTAGTTGAACTGATCTTTACCATGCAATCAAAATTCACATGACATAGCCTTTTTTTGCCAAAGCCAACTCTCATCAATTTGTGCAATCAAACATGTCTTCTCACCAGAATTCAAATGAAATATATTACCTTTTGTCTAAGTATCGGCTACAATCTCCAAACCAGATCTATTAATAATTTTGCATTTTCCATCCTTGAATTGTAATTGACATCCCTTATCCACCAATTTCCCTACACTCAAAAGATTATGCCTTAAACCTTCAACATAATAAACATTATCTGTATTGTTCTTACCATCTAATGATATAGTTCCTCTTCCTTTGATCATGCATGCTTTGTCATCTCCAAATCTAACGAGACCACCATCAAACTCTTGCAAAGATAGAAACTTTCTTTTATCTCCAGTCATATGATGTGAATATCCACTGTCAATTACCCATTCATCCTTATCTTCAATTTTAGAAGCAAGGGCCTTCTCTTCAGTTACATTCCCTTCTAGTGCCAGATCATCTTCCTTGATAGCCAAGAACACCCATTCCTTTCCATTGTTGTAACCACTAGCAGAGTCTTGTGCCGATTCATCATTAGAATCAGTCACACCTTCCTCATCGACAAAGTAACATGATTTATCTCTATTTTTTTTGTACTTATGTGTGTTCTGATATATAGGGTTAGGCTTAAAAGATCTTCTAGATCTTTCTTCAAATCTTGAATTCCTTTCAAGACATCTAGATGCAAAATGACTTATCTTATTACATGCGAAACATTTATAAGGTGATTTTCCTTCATACTTATTCCTACCAATTATTTACGTACTCTTCTAGAAAATAGGGCTTCAAGTTGCTCAAATTCTTCACCTTCTCTCTTCATATCATCTAATTCCTTTGCATACAAACCTTTCCAATATTTCTTGTCAGTTGATGATGTAAATACATGAAAAGAAGGTTCAAACTTCACAGCTCCAAAAGGTCCAAATTCTTCAAGCTCAAAACCAGACAATTTCCCAACCAAGATATCCATATTGACAGAGGTATTAGCCATTGTTCTCAATTCATTAAGTGCAATAGCCTTCATCTTATAAGTCGATGGTAAATCTCTCAGAACTTTAGAAACTATTTCATCTTCACTCAGAGTTCCACCACAACATTGAATTCCCATGACAATTTCATTTGCCCTTTCCATGAATGCAGTAGTCCTTTCTTCTTCTTCCATCTTCAAATTTTTATATCTCACCTGGTAAACATCAAGTTTAGCAATCTTAACAGTAGGGTCACCTTCATTAAGAGTCTCCAACTTTTCCCATATAGCCTTTGTTGATGATTTGTTTGTCAGTCCCATTATTTACTAATCAAAAAGTGCAAGGAGGGCTTCTCTAGCTCTACAATCATTCTCAAGCTCCCTATCCAAGTTTTCCAGAGGAGGATTGCCAGATGGTGGATTAAAAGGAGTAACACCATTCTCTATGGTTTCCTAAATTTCTGTACCAAGACATCTCAAATGAGTCTCCATCTGAATCTTCCATACTCTATAATTTGTTCCATCAAACCTAAGAATTTCTCTCTGAAAGACAGTAGTAGATGAACTAGATGAACTTGAACTGTTAGTCATCATAGGATCTCCCTCAAGTAGTTAAGCTTCTGAAAACAGGACCAGAGCTGTGATACCAATTGTTAGACATTTCAAATAACCGAAAGACAACTTGGGGGGGGGGGGGGGGGTGAATCAGTTGTCACCAAATTACTAGAACCTTAGGCAATTAAAATTTTAATACCAAAACACATGAGAGCAATACCAGAATGCATAAACTAATTACCAAAATAGTAGATATACCAATTAAGCACAAGAAACAATTAGAGAATGAATACCATCCACATGACACCAAGATTTGTACGTGGAAAACTCGATAAAGGGAAAAACCACAGCGGGAAGCCTACCCACAATCGGATAATACTTCTCTAGTAAGTATGTGATTACAAATTGAGGTGTTTGCACTTGCAGGAAGTCCAACAGCCTAGAGCACATTGCTCATTACAAAAGGAGTCTCACAAACTACATAAAAATCCAAACTACAATCCGAAAGGAAGAATGAACTGAAATGATAGCATCTCCTATTCCTGAATACAGTTCTAGTTGAGCTCAATACCGAAAGATTTAATCCTCTTACATAAACCCAACTCGATCACCAATGATTGACCAAATCCTTTGCATGAATTATTATTACATTATTCGCTCCTATACATCCTTTCCTTATCCATTATATTCCATACATCATGATCTACAATGAGATCTTACATCATATATATACAAACCCTCAACCATAAACAATAAGGTCGGCCACCAGACAATAAATCAATTACATAATTACAAAACATGTTGGCCTGAGACCAAACAAATAATATCCAACCCATAAGACATCCTCGAAACACATCGAGAATTCCAATCAACACGTTACATTAAGCCAGACCATAACCTAGATAGTATCGGACCCAATTTAGGTCCACACACGCTAAAGCAATGATCCCAATCAGCCAAGTCTCAAACATGATCACCATCAGCATCCTGAATCTCTACTAGAAGTTGCACCAATACCACTTATGCATAACATTAAAGATCTTCAACAAAACTCTGTTGGTGACACCCTCAGCTGATCAACAAACCAAGCTTACTAGCATATAAGATAACATCTGATCACCAAATCAAAGCCAACTGATTTAACATGAGTCTAAGTAGCGTGAATAGAAGATCTAAGCCAATTCCATAAGCCAAAGCATACTAGAGTATACCGTATCATCATGATCTAATCCATCCAGAAACCAAACAACTTACCGAGACCAAAAGGATACCGATAAAGTAGCCAAAATAGCTAGTGTTGACATCAATGACAAAACATCATTACAGCACATAATCAATTCCTCCAAATAGCTAGCATGTAAATTGTACACCCTTAATTGGGTGGTACATTTCCATGCTTAGGTTAGCACCCGCCTTAGTGTGTTTGCATCTTGCATTTCAAATTCCCTTTAAGCATTTAATTAAATCTAAAGTCTTCTCTTATCCCTCTATACATCATAAAATTTAACCCTTTACCCTAAGAGTGCCCCTTTTTATAGACATCACAAATTTCCACAAACTCCTAGAATTTGTTTTAAAATCACAATATCTTTCTCCCCAAAAAATTTGGCAAAAATTTAGTCGAACTGTGTGTTCGGACCATGTTGGTACCAACATGGTCCCGACTTTTTCTCCTTGAATTTTGAGAGCATGTTTTGGTAGTATTTTAATATTCAAATCCAAGATATTGTCAAAAAATATCATTTCTAAGTTGGCCTATGACTCAAAACACAGTTAGGGTCTCCTACATATTTCCTCATTTAAAGATCTAAGATCTAGTGATTGAAGGACATTATTATGAAGTGAAAGTGCAGGTTTTATAAATTCTACAATAGAAAATCAAGCATCTATCAAGTCTACATCAAGCATTTTCAACATCCCTTAAGAGCTTTCAATATATTGAAGAATAATAGGAGATCATCGACTGGTGATTGGATTGTACCTCTCCCTTAGGGTTTGGTATGGTTTCATGTTATTTTCATGTCTTTATATGAGCTTCAAAATATTCATTTTCAGATTTACATTCATTCTTTAGATCCATTGTAGCATTTTTTATTTGAAACATTCACATTTACATATACAATCATTTAGGGTTTGTTCTTAAAAGCATAGGGTAGAACTCTAGATTTACTTTCTTGTTCATTTTGGATTTGGCATACACACAAGATTCTTGCACACACTTTTTCATTACATTATCAGTTATTCGTGGAGGTGGAAATCACCAAAATAAAGGATTTGACTAAGGCAAAACCCTATATAGCCATTGTAGACACCTAAAAATGTCTCATTGATCATGTACTAATTATTCCTCTAATTAGTTAAATAATTCTTTAATTATTTAATTAAGTTAATTAATCTTATTCTTCTAATTCATATTTCCTCGTCATCTTACTAATTATTCTATTTTTTATTCTACTATCATTTAATCATTTAAACCATTTTCTAATGTTAATTAAATATTTATTATTTAATTAATTATGATTATTAATCCCTCAATTTAAATAATCTTTATTATTTAAATAAATTCATTTTCAATTTCTATCTCTATTTAATTAATCATTAACCCTTTTTTCTAAATATTAATTATTTAATTAATTGTGATTTTCATCCTTTAATTTAAATAATCTTTATTATTTAATTAAATTCAAATTTTAAATTTAAATAGTTTTTTAAAATTATTTAATTAACTAATTAATTCTTCTAATTTCCAATTCCAAATCCCCAAATTCTAATTTCATTTAATTTCATTGATTCTCCAAATTCAAATTCTAATTCTTCTAATTTCATCCAATTTCATTAATTCTCTAAATTCTAATTCTAATTCTAATTCTTCTAATTTCTCCTAATTTCAAATGCATGTGCATGATTTCAAAAATCAAAGTCAAGCTCTAAATATATTCAAATAACAAATTGAATTTTAAATAAATTGAATATTTTTCATCCGCATGATTTATGTTTGATCTTCATTGCATTCTGATCTCTGATGTTTATTGTTTAAATCTGATTGCTAAAATTAACATAGTATAAGAGCTTTAGGTTCATTCTAAATAATCAAATTATTAGTTGTACTTCACTTTCAGTTTGCTTCTTTATTTTTGCAATATGGTTACAGGTCTGAAAGTATAGGACAGACTTGAAGGTGCCCTAAATTTTACATCTTGGAAGGTTCGTGTCCTCCTTGTTCTTGAAGAATTAGAGTTGTTACAGTTTGTGGAAGATAAGGATCTGACTAACCCTTCAGATCTAGATGAGCTAAAGAAATTCAAGAAGTCTACCGTGAATCAGAAAGTTCAACAACAATGTTTGCTTGACAAATTGAAGGCATCGATGGGACGATAGCAAGAATAATATTTAAGGTGTTCTCATTCCTCTATTCACAATTGTAGGGTCCACTTGGTTTGGAGATTTGCATCTGATTTGCTTATTGTTATTGGTGCCTTATCTAGTGCACAAAGTTCTCTTGCTTGTTAACTACTTCATCTGAGGGTGCTTTCATATGTCGATTTGTGCACTTGTTTTTAGATCTTAGTATTGCATAAATTTCTTCCTAAGGTTTATAACATTCACCCTAGTTCGAGCCTTGTTCTTGTGTTAAGAATTTGTTCTACTCCAGTTTGAATTATTGAAGTTAGTTATTCTGTACTCTATATTTTGAGTATGTGTATCTCTCAACCTATTTGATGTGGTTTGCTATGAATGTGTAATGATCCGAATTGAGGCATTGATCTAAATACATCCTTGGTACTTAAGACTTCAACATGTGTATTCAGATATAAATCTAGGAGTATTATGATGGATATAACAGTAAGAACAAATAGGAGGATGAATAAATTTATAGGAGATTCAGAATCATGTAACCTTAGTCATTCATGTGGTAGGCATGTAAAGGTAATATGTCTTAGTCATCCTATTCAGTATCTATGCCCAATGTTGACCTTACTATCTTCATACCATGATTTGATCCTTTATGATACTTGTTGCATAGTTCTGATGCACCGTATTCTATCTAAGTATTGAAATTCTCAATAGTCTTGCTGCTCTGGAATTATATACTCTTATGATGTGTCTCTTGATTTGCATCAAATTTTTTAACATTATATGGATTGTATTTTTTGTTCTATGAGTGTTTAATGTTTTGAATAAGGTTATCATGTAGGGTTGTGATTGTGTAACACTTGGTTCTCTTCATCTCTTCATAAAAGGCTCTCGGGAATGTGCGAAGTCTCTATAAACGGTGGAGAGCACGTGATGGGTTATCAGCTTCTTGAAGTGGCAAAGAATGAGCGTTGGAGAATGTCTTGAGATCTGTTCAAGACTATTGTATTCAATGCAGTATGATTAAAAGTCAGGATTGAACTGATGGAAATGTAAAACCTAAATGTTTAGGGTTTAGGGTTTATGCTACCGACCTATCTATTTCCTATAAGGTCGATGATGTTTTTCATTTTGAAGTTGTTGGCAAATGTTATGTGTGTATCCAAGTGAAGAGATACTTGATTCTTGCCAGACCGAAGAAGTGTGTTGATACCTACAGAGTGTGATTGCAGAAGAGGAGGAGCTAAAGTGGATCTGCCTTGGCATTGAGTGTTGTTATCAGATTGGTGTATTACCTCTTGACTTCTAACCATTTCAGCAGTTGGAAAATCCCTTAACCAGGTAGCTTTAACTAACTTTTGTGTAAATCCTTTAACAGGGTGACTCAATTCAATGAGTTCTTCAAATCCCCTTGCGAGGTAACCTTTAACATGGTTCTAAACTTTAACCGGGTGACCCCTAGCAGGATCGGTTCCTAGCAGAACCTATTGTAAAAGTCTCTAATCAGACTAGGCTCCTAACAGAGTGGACTTCAAAAGAGTTCAAGAACAGCTTGTGGGTATTCATCCCCATCGTGGTTTTTCCCAGTTGGGTTTCCATGTGAAAAATCAGTGTGTCATGTGTGGTGCCTTTCATGTGATGGTTTACTGTTTTATGTCAAAGTGGTGAAACATGTTGAACTAGCAGTCATTATATTTCTGATGATAGATTACTTGTTTATGCATAAGGCTGAAGTGGAAATGAGGTATTAGATTGTGTGAAAAGCTAAGAGTTACCAGTTTATGTCTTTCATATTTTCACTGTGTTTTACTGGTAGTAATCTGATTTAGATCAGTGTTATTGCTTGCCATTCAAGTGCAGTGTTTGCAGTCAAACCAGTTCAGGGAAAGTGTTTATGTCTATACTGATTCACCCCCCCTCTCAGTACTGGTTTGGTACTAATTGTTTATCATTTATTCATCAATTGGTATCAGAACATCTTCTAGGTCCTCTATGTTGTAAGCTTAACCGCTTGAGGAAAAGATCTTACTCTAATGATGAAGAGGGAAGGTCCAAAGTTCAACAGAGACAACTTTAAAATATGGAAGGACAGAATGAAGATATACATCAGAAGCATGGGTGCTCAACATTGGAGCTATGTTGAGAATGCTTATGTTATCCCTACCGGTACTCTCACCGATGATCAAAAGAGAGAGATTTAGGAGAATGGGCAAGTCATGGAAGCCCTAATCAGCAATCTATCTGACATTGAGTTTATTGACGTTCAGGATAAAGACAATCCCAAAGAAGTATGGGATGCTTTTGAGAATATCTATGATGGTGATGAGCATGTGAAACAAGCTAAGGAAGAGAGCCTTAGGGGAAAGTTTGAAGACATGCGGATGGTTGAAGGAGAGACCATTCAACAATATGGAATAAGAATCAAAACTATTGTTGGAGACATCAAGAGTGCAGGTGGTAAAATAGATGATTCCACTGTTGTTAGCAAAGTCTTGAGATCCTTATTACCAGACTATGCAATAAGGGTTGCTGCTATTCAGGAGTTGAGGTCTATAGACAAGACAGAAGTATCCCTGGACTCCATCATTGCAAAGTTGACTGCATATGAGCTAAATAATTATGATGGCAATATTCAGAAGACTGAATCAACCTTTAGAGCATCTGCTGCACCATCTAGAAAGGGAAAAGAAGCAAGAACCAGTTGTGAACCAAGACAAAGCAGAAAAATGGATGATGAGGAGATCCTAATGGAATTTGAAGATCTTCTTGCCAAGAGACTTCCTAAGGGAATAGGTAAATACAAAGGTAATCTCCCTTTGAAATGCTTTTCTTGCAATAGGATAGGACACATTATTGTAAACTGTCCTAATGGTGATAACAAGGACAAACCGGAGAAGTTCAAGAAGTTTAAAGGAGGAAACAAGAGAAACTATTTTGTAGCAGATGATGAAGGTGTCACTGATGGGGAATCAGAAGATGAAGAAAGTGAAGACATTGTGTTTGTAGCAGTTAAGGAAGATGTGTCAGACAAGAAGGCTCTTGTCTGCCGCTTTGATAACTCCAATGAGTGGATTATTGACAGTGGTTGTTCTCACCATATGACTGGTGACCAGAGTAAGTTTCTATCTCTGGAAGAGTATGATGGTGGTTGTTCTCACCATATGACTGGTGACTAGAGTAAGTTTCTATCTCTGGAAGAGTATGATGGTGGTGTGGTTCATTTTGGTAATGATGCACCATGTATGGTAAAAGGCAGAGGGTTCATCTCTCTGAATGGAAAAAGCAGTGTTGATAATGTGTAGTGGGTAGAAGGTCTTAGAAACAACCTTTTGAGTGTTGCCTAGCTGAATGATAATGGACTCACTCTGAAATTCAAAGATGGAGTATGCAAAATCAAAGGAAAGAATGGTGAACTGATAGCCATCGGTATGCAAACAAAAGGTAACCTATTTTAGCTAAATGCAAATATCAGTACATGTCTAATGGCTAAGTTTGATGATAGTTGGATATGGCATAGGAGACTCTGCCATGTAAACTTTGATAATATTGTGAAGGCCAGTAAGATCAAGGCAGTTAGAGGATCGCCTATGCTAAGCAAACTGGAGAATTCTTTGTGCAGAGAGTGTCAATTGGGGGAAATGTCTTCCTCAACCTTCAAATCCTTCAGAGCACTGGTTGAAAAAGTAAGTGGTACGAGGATTAAGTGCCTAAGAACTGATCAAGGAGGAGAATTCACTTCCGGTGAATTCAACAAGTATTGTGAAGAGAACGGCATCAAGAGGCAACTATCTGCCCCCTGGACTCCACAGCAAAATGGCCTAGCAGAGAGAAATAACCAGATTGTAGTTGAAGCAACCAGAACAATGTTGATCCAAGGAAAAGTTGCTCACACCTTTTGGAGAGAAGCGGTGAGCACTGCAGTCTACACAATGAATCGGGTACTCATTAAAAAGGGTAAGGATAAAACACCTTATGAGTATTGGACCAGTAAGACACCAGTGGTAAGCTACTTTAGAGTGTTTGGTAGCAAATTTTATATCAAGAGGAGTGAACATCAGAGAAAGTTTGATGCAAAATGTGATGAAGGAATATTCCTAGGATATTCCACCAAGAGTAAAGCTCTTAAGTGTTTCAACAATAGGACTCAAAGAATTGTTGAAAGTATCAATGTTAGAGTTGAAACCTCTGAGAAACCTAAGGAAACCGACAGTGAGCAAGTAGGAGAGGAACCAGTAGTAACCTTCTGGGAACCGGTTGCAAAAAATCCTAGCACCAGTAACAGTGCTCCTACACCGGTAGATGTCGATGCTGATGAAGAAGAAAAACAAGAGGAAACAACTAAGATCATTCCTAGGTATGTAAAGTTGAATCATGATCCAAAGAAGATCATAGGAGACAAGGATGTAGGAATTCTTACAAGAAGAAAGGTCAGAGAAAATTCTTGCATGATCTCTGAATTTGAGCCTAAAACATTTAAAGAGGCAGATAAAGATGAAGACTGGATCAAGGCAATGGAAGAGGAACTTGACCAGATAGAAAAGAATGGTACATGGTCTTTGGTACCCAGACCTGAGCATAAAAATATCATTGGTACCAATGGCTTTTCATAAATAAGATAAATGAAGATGGCTCAGTGGTTAGAAACAAAGCCAGACTGGTGTGTAAAGGATATGCTCAAGAAGAAGGAGAAGACTATGGAGAAACCTTTGCTGCAGTAGCCAGATTGGAAGGAGTTCATATGCTTCTTCCATATGCAGCCTTCAAGGGATTCAAAGTATATCAAATGGATGTAAAATCTGCATTCCTAAATGGAATACTTGAAGAGGAGGTGTATATAGAGCAACCAGATGGGTTTGCCCTATCAGAAGACAATGACATGGTGTGTAGGCTACATAAAGCCCTGTATGGATTGAAGCAGGCACCTAGAGCATGGTATGAATGCTTACACTCCCATCTTGTGAAGATTGGATTTGAGAGAACAAGTGAAGATAGAAATATCTATCTAAAGTTGGAAGGAAATCAGATCCTAATCTATGAGGTATTTGTTGATGACATAATTTTTGGTGGAGATGACAAGATGAGTCATGATTTTGCATATGAGATGAAGAAGGAATTTGAGATGTCACTTATAGGGGAGATTAAGTTCTTCATTGGACTACAGATTCAACAAATGAAAGATGGAATCTTTATCACTCAGTCCAAGTATGTCAAAGAGGTGTTGAAGACCTTTGGCATGGAAGACAGCAAACCGGTTGGTACACCGATGGTGACCGGTTGTAAATTATCAAAAGAGGATGACTCAGTGTTGGTAAATGAGAAAGAATATTGATCAATGATTGGTAAATTGCACTATGTAGTACATAGCAGACCAAACATTGCACATGTAGTGGGCATTACTACACGGTTCCAGAAAAGCCCAAGAGAATCCCACTTGGTAGCAGTCAAGCGGATTCTTAGATATCTGAAGGGAACTATTGAATATGGATTATGGTATCCATATAGTAATGATTTCAACCTGAAAGTGTTTATAGATGCTAATTGGGATGGTAATGTGGACGATCGGAAGAGCACAACCAGTGGTGCATTCTTTCTTGGTGGTATACTAGTCTCATGGATGAGTAAGAAGCAGAGTTGTATCTCTCAATCTACAGTAGAAGCGGAGTATGTTGCAGCATTTATGAACTGCACCCAAACAATTTGGATGAAGCATGTATTAAATGGCTTCAAAGTTCTTGTATTTGAACTAGTAAGTATATTTTGTGACAACACAAGTGCAATTAACATCTCCAAGAATCCAGTTTTACATGCTAGAACCAAGCACTTTGAGCTCAAGTATCATTTCTTGAGGGAGAAGGTTCAGAACAAAGAGGTTGTACTGGAACATGTTCCCGGTAAGGATCAATTAGCAGACATATTCACCAAGCCTCTATCGAAGGCTACCTTTACCTATTTGAGAGGTGAATTAGGGGTGTTGCCCCTTCAAGAGGTGAACTGAAGGTGTGTGCTCCACATCAGTCAAGTCTTACATTGATATATGTTTTTCAAGATTGGTGTGTTGAAGGATGCTACTCCTTAGGGGGAGCAGCATAGTGGAACATAGATGTGTATGCCTCCAATTTGGCATTGTTGTCAAAGGGGGAGAAGATGTGAAGCGGAGAAGATATTGACAGTATTAGGGAGAAGATGTGAAGCAGAGAGATATCTTTGTATATTGCCATCAATGCCAAAGGGGGAGATTGTTGACATATGTGTTGAGCATGATGACATGATGATATTGTATGTTGTCATTGATGTCAATATGGTGAAGTATGAACCGGTATATTATAGTAAGCAAACTGGCAAGAGAACTGGTATGATGATGTAAACCAGTATATGTGAAAAAGTGAAGCGGTATGTTTTCTCAAGGCGAACCGGTATGTTGGAATGAGAACCGGTAAATGGAAGTTTTGTATTGGGGTTTCATTTGGCATGACTACTGATTGGTAGTCTCAACTTTAGGGTTTCTGATTGATGCATTCCAAGCTTGTGTGATTCAACTGATGACATCTTGTGATGAGTTAGCATTGTAATGAAGACCTAATAGTGTTGCCATGTCAACCTTGTGCGCATGAAGGATTTCCTCGAGGATCTTGCATGGAGATTGACCCTATCTACCTCAGAAATGTGTGAAGTCTCTATAAATAGTGGAGAGTGCATGATGGGTTATCAACTTCCTTAAGCAGCAAAGAATGAACGTTGGAGAACATCTTGAGATCTGTTCAAGACTATTGTATTCAATGCAGTATGATTAACGGTCAAGATTGAACTGATTGAAATGTAAAACCTAAATGTTTAGGGTTTAGGGTTTATGCTACCAACCTATCTATTTCCTATAAGGTCGATGATGTTTTCATTATTGAAGTTGTTGGCAAATGTTATGTGTGTATCCAAGTGCAGAGATACTTGATTCTTGCCAGACTGGAGAAGTGTGTTGATACCTGTAGAGTGTGATTGTAGAAGAGGAGGAGCTAAAGTGGATCTGCCTTGGCATTGAGTGTTGTTATCAGATCAGTGTATTACCTGTTGACTTCTAACCATTTCAGCAACTGGAAAATCCCTTAACCGGGTAGCTTTAACTAGATTTTGTGTAAATCCTTTAACAGGGTGACTCAATTCAATGAGTTCTTCAAACCCTCTTGTGAGGTAACCTTTAACAAGGTTCTAACCTTTAAACGGGTATTTTGCCATCCCTTAACTAGGTGATCCCTACCAGAACCTATTGTAAAAGTCTCTAACCGGACTAGGCTCCTAATAGAGTGAACTTCAAAAGAGTTCAAGAACAACTTGTGGGTATTCATCCCCACCGTGGTTTTTCCCAGTTGGGTTTCCACGTGAAAAATCAGTGTGTCATGTGTGATGCCTTTCATGTGATGGTTTAGTGTTTTATGTCAAAGTGGTAAAACATGTTGAACTAGCAGTCATTATATTTTTGATGATAGATTACTTTTTTATGCATAAGGGTGAAGTAGAATTGAGGTATTAGATTGTGTGAAAAGCTAAGAGTTACTAGTTTATGTCTTTCACATTCTCACTATGTTTTACCAGTAGTAATCTGATTTAGACCGGTGTTATTGCTTGCTAGTCAAGTGTAGTGTTTGCAGTCAAACCGGTTTAGGGAAAGTGTTTTTGTCTGTACTGATTCACCCCCCCCCCCTCTCAGTACCGGTTTGGTACTAATTGTTTATCATTTATTCATCACAACTATGGAAAACAATTTTAGAATGTTGTGTAGCTTTACACTATGGTTGAATTTGATCATAGACTGGCAATATCCTTTTGAGAAATCTTAGCATATGTTGTCAATGGTGGAAGTCTAGTTAGTAAAGAGATAAGTTACTTTACATGTTAATTCATTCTATTGGGATATTTAATCATGTTGATGCTTCTCTTCAAGAGATTATTGAATTACTATGCCTTCAAGCTTAAGAGGGAGCTTGGTTTCTTCACTTGAAGGTATGCCTTGATCATAATGACTTATGCTATGGGTCCATTTTGTAAAAGTCAAGTAAGGAAAATATTGACATTTCTCATCCTTGATTTGTGGCTGCCTTCCTTGATTGATTCTTATATTATGCAATCTTCATGAGACTTGTTTACCACAATTTTATATTAAGAATCAAGAGGGAGTTCCATATGGAAGTTTTTGAAAATATTAAGCTAGATGTGTAGCTAATAATTAGAAGGAAACGTTTGCTCTTGTTGCTAGATATACTAATATTAGAACCATTATAGCTAATGTTGTAGGTTGGAAGTTAGATATCAAGATTTCTTTCTTTATATTTTCTATATTGAATAACTAGAAGGATATGAGAATCAAGATAGAGAATCTCATGTGTGCAAATTAAAGAAAAGATCTTGATCTTGGTATGAGAAGATTGACAAGTATTTGATTAGTTTAGAATCTTACAAGAATAATGTTGATTCTTTTATTTCTTATATATATGTGAATGATTTATTTCTAACTAGTGAAGATAGTCTCATCATTAGGTGTAAGAAATAATTAGCTATTGAATTTGAAATGAAGGATCTAGGTCTAATGCATTACTTTCTAGGATTACAAGTGTGGCAAATACCTAATGAAATTATTCTAAGTCAAGGAAAATATACTATTGATATATTGAAAAGATTTGGTATGATGGATTATAAACTTATGTCTACTCCTATGGAAACTAACTTTAAGAAGTTGAGTGTTTCTACAACTAACTTTGGTTTTGCATATCCTTCAGTGTATAGGCAGTTGATTGGATCCTTGATATATCTAGTCAACACTAGGCCAGATATTTGCTATGCAGTGAGTGCACTTAGCCAATTCATGAACCAGACAAAGCATGTTCACTTGATGGCAGCCAAACACATCCTGAGATACTTGTGTGGAACAGTTGGCTATAGAATGAAGTGTCCAATCAACACAGTAATCAATTTGGAAGGCTACTCTAATTCTAATTGGGTCGGAAGTGTTATTGATAGGAAAATCACTTCAGGAATATGTTTCAGCTTGGCTTCCACTATGATCTCTTGGGCCAATAGGAAATAGTCCTCAGTTGCATTGAGTACTATAGAATCTAAATACATTACTTCAAGTGTGGCAACTAGAGAAGTAGTTTGGCTTTGCAAGCTTCTTGTTGGGTTGTTTGGACAACCTTGGGAATCCACTGTTATTTATTGTGATAATCAGAGTTATATTAAAATGTCTAATAATCTTGTGTTTCAAGACAGGTCAAAACACGTGGAAACTCATTATCACTATGTTCATGATATGGCACAAAGAGGTGTCATCCAGCTGAAATATATCAACATTGTTTAACAGGTTTCAGATGTTCTCACCAAGCCTTTATCTTGAGTGAAGTTTGAGTACTTCAGAGAGAAGCTTGGAATCATGGAGAACATAACATTGATTGAGAGGGATTCTCAATCTTAGTGATTCAATTTAGATTGCATCTTCCACCCTCTGCGGACAACGCAAGGTGGAGTCACCCTCTACGAACAATGCAAGGTGACATTGTATCCTTCTCTGTGAGAAGATTGAGGTGAAAGACCTCTTCCACCCTCTACTAGCAATGCAAGGTGTATCCATCCTCTCCAGGCAATGCAAGATGGAAATTTTTGTTGTTTTCTTGCAGGTTACATCTCATCCTCTGCGGGCAATGTAAGATGAAGAAGTCCATGATGCATGATTACACTATTTGCTAGAATCCTCCCTAGCTAAGAGGGAGTGTTGAAAACTGATACCTAGATCAGATTATATGAGCAAATAAATATGAATAAATGTATCTATATTGGGTGGGCCCAAAATTGTTTTATTGTAACTTGTAAAAGCATTTAACATGGGCTTCTTCTTGGAGCACTAAGTTAAATCAAAACATGGTCATTATGCATTGTAAAACATGCCCCAAATTTGGGCAATAAAATAAAATATAAAATTGTATCCTAGATGACTTGAAGGAAATGTAAAAGATGAATCTTGTATATAACAAGATTCATCTTAGATCTCAATTCAATGATTCATCACTCAAGCAAAAATCTCTTAAATAGCGAATTCTGGTTATGCAACACAGTGGCATACTTTACTCTTCAAGGTCAGTGAATTATCTTCAGCGAAGAGGTCTTCCAAGTGTAGCGAATTGATCTTCAATCTAGCAATTCAAGTCCTCAAGGTTGGTGATATGATTCTTAAGGTCAGTGAACATCTTTCTTGAAGGCAGTGAATACTTCTTAGTGATAGAAGTCATCATTGAAGATAAAAGAATCATTCTTGAAGGCTGCCAACATCACTCCAAGATTAGCGAACCTCATTTCCGAGATAGCAACAGTTGTATTTTAGATAAGTTCATCTCTTCACCTTTCCCTAGGTTAATCATTGTGATTAGGTTGTGTAGTCACATAAATCTGTCCATTTTAATTAAATGAATATTTCGTATTTATTTGATTAAAAATCCACTAGCCATCAATTAATTAAATTAATATTTAATTAATTCATCCCCAAACATTCTTCTATTAATTAAATAAATTATTCAATTTATTTTAATTAATTCATTAAAATCAAATTCCAATCAATTAAATAAATAAAATCTATTTATTTAATTAAATCCCCCTTTTCCTCTTTTAAATAAATTAAATTAACATTTATTTAAATCATTATCCTCCCCACCCCACTTGCATTTTCCTACAAATGCAACTTGCACACATTTTGAAATAAATGAATTTTTATTTTAATAAAATCCTATTTTCCCTCACCCACCAAATCCACTTCCAAAATCTAATCCCCTTCTAGATTCTTCTAACCCCTTCCTAATTAGCCTAATCCATCCCCTAAATATTGTCACATTCCTAAGCAAAATGGAGTCACTTCTCAAAGACCCCAAAGTCTTTGAAAACCATTAAAGGCTTCAACTTTCAACCACTTAATTCCCCAAAGTCTCCAATAACCATTAATGGTTAATTCAACCCTCCCACATGGTTAAAACATTTGTTTTGACTCAACCTCTACCCAACCACAAAGGTCTCATCAAGCATTTAATGCTTTGACCATGATTATCTCTTAATCATTTGCACAAAGGTTTATCCTTGCATTAACTCCTAATCCAGTGGGTAATCCTAACTTAGGCTTGACCCTTAGCCTTTAGATAACCATGAGGTCTTCTCAGGCCTTTAATGCCTCCAACCTCTTCTCTCAACCCAATCCTGTGTTGACACTTGTCACTATTTTATTGGTGTCAATTGTGCACATGGATCCCCAACTTTCAAGCTTGACCCTTGATTAAACCTTTCAATCCTGGCCATCCATTGCTCCATTTTTCCTATAAATAGAGCCCATTCCTTCATAATCCAGATCCTGAAAACTTGTATGCATTTAGACTATAGACATTTTAGAGAGCATTTTAGCATAAACAATCTAAATCTTGTCTTTTTGGTAAAATACTTCATTTTAGCATTAAAATAGCTTTTTATTTCACATTTAGAGCTATTCCATAAATCTCAATCCTCCATAAGCATCCATAGTGCAAAAAGCTGCTGAAGCTACACTATTTTGGAACTTGGAGAGGAGAGGAACAAGGGAGAAGAAGCTAGGAGTATGTTAGGAGGTATTTGGAGATGCCTCATCATGTTTGCTTTGATAGTTAAATATGCTTGCATGCTTATAGTCTCTCTCTTGGTATGCCTTTTTAGATTAGTTTTCGATTGATTAACGCTAACTTTTTGTGTGTTTTGTGTTGATTGATCTTGGACTAATCTTGTGCCATTTATTTGATTAAAAATCCACTAGCCATCAATTAATTAAATTAATATTTAATTAATTCATCCCCAAACATTCTTCTATTAATTAAATAAATTATTCAATTTATTTTAATTAATTCATTAAAATCAAATTCCAATCAATTAAATAAATAAAATCTATTTATTTAATTAAATCCCCCTTTTCCTCTTTTAAATAAATTAAATTAACATTTATTTAAATCATTATCCTCCCCACCCCACTTGCATTTTCCTACAAATGCAACTTGCACACATTTTGAAATAAATGAATTTTTATTTTAATAAAATCCTATTTTCCCTCACCCACCAAATCCACTTCCAAAATCTAATCCCCTTCTAGATTCTTCTAACCCCTTCCTAATTAGCCTAATCCATCCCCTAAATATTGTCACATTCCTAAGCAAAATGGAGTCACTTCTCAAAGACCCCAAAGTCTTTGAAAACCATTAAAGGCTTCAACTTTCAACCACTTAATTCCCCAAAGTCTCCAATAACCATTAATGGTTAATTCAACCCTCCCACATGGTTAAAACATTTGTTTTGACTCAACCTCTACCCAACCACAAAGGTCTCATCAAGCATTTAATGCTTTGACCATGATTATCTCTTAATCATTTGCACAAAGGTTTATCCTTGCATTAACTCCTAATCCAGTGGGTAATCCTAACTTAGGCTTGACCCTTAGCCTTTAGATAACCATGAGGTCTTCTCAGGCCTTTAATGCCTCCAACCTCTTCTCTCAACCCAATCCTGTGTTGACACTTGTCACTATTTTATTGGTGTCAATTGTGCACATGGATCCCCAACTTTCAAGCTTGACCCTTGATTAAACCTTTCAATCCTGGCCATCCATTGCTCCATTTTTCCTATAAATAGAGCCCATTCCTTCATAATCCAGATCCTGAAAACTTGTATGCATTTAGACTATAGACATTTTAGAGAGCATTTTAGCATAAACAATCTAAATCTTGTCTTTTTGGTAAAATACTTCATTTTAGCATTAAAATAGCTTTTTATTTCACATTTAGAGCTATTCCATAAATCTCAATCCTCCATAAGCATCCATAGTGCAAAAAGCTGCTGAAGCTACACTATTTTGGAACTTGGAGAGGAGAGGAACAAGGGAGAAAGAACTAATATCATGTTAAGAGATAGTTGGAGATATCTCATTGTCTTACTTTTTTAGTTAGATATATTTAGCATGTTTTTAGTGTCTCCTTTGGAATGCCTTCATTGTGTTTGGTTTTTAGATTGATTAACTCTAACATCTTGTGTGTTTTATGTTGTTTGATCTTAGACTAACATTGTGCCATTTAGGAGGGCATCGAAAAACCCATCAAAAATCACACACAAACATGACAACACCTTGTACATATTCATCCAATCAGATGCAAAACAAACATTGACAAACTACTCACACAAATGACCATTTACCAATCACACCAAACCAATCGACATCAACAATCCAAACCTGTCTTTAACCAAGGATGCATCCTTCCTTACCAAAACAAAGACAAGATGACATTTTCTTTGACAAGAAAATTATGTTAGGCTATCAAATACTTGGTTGATTTGTGAGTACAATCGTTTGTTTATCTGTATCGGGATCTTTTCAGCATTGTTTTGTTTTGTTTGCGCATCATTTCCGATGAAGTTCTGGGGCATGTACTAATGGTGTCTACGTGGGAAGTTCACCAAGCTACGTGATCTTATGCCAAATGCAGTCATAGATCACTACGGCTTGCTGACTACAGCGTATACCTCGACCATATGAGCATGAGCCATTACCAAGGATCCTTATTCTTTATTCTTTATGTATATATACTGTTTGTTTGCAGGTACAATGCTCATTCTTTGGTTCCTCTTCCTCCAAATTGGATAAAGGTTTTATTCTCTTAGTACGGTATGTACTTGTCTCAGGATCTGATCAGCCTAAGATCAAGGAGGACGATCCAAGTCATACACGAAAGGAGATAATCCTTGTCTGTTCCGCAAGCAATACTCTGGTCGACTTGACCCTTATATCAAGTCGTTTGTATTAACTTGCTATATTAAAATCCATGAAAGAAATACTCAGGTCATCTTGAATCATTGTGTCAAGATGCTCGTATTCTCTTCCAACATTTTAAAGCTCAATGATGAAAAAAAGAGCACTATGGATCATCATTTCACCTCATCTGTTTATATATTGCATTCCGTTGCATATCACCCATCCACTCATTCATTCATATAGAGGTTTTATATGCAAAAATGAGAAAATTAAGCTAGTCTTGGATACAATCACGACCGAGTACTCTGATACATCATCAATGCATCATACAAAGTCTTAAAAATCTTGCATTCCTCATAATCATATCATCCTTGCATTTAGGTGCATCTTGCATTACGTCCATTCATGTCATTTTTCAAAAACATTGCATATAGTTCATTATTGACATTACTTTTTCATTTTCATCAATCATAAATAATTAGATTCATTCATGGGATCAAATTGTCTTTGGTTGTATTGCATCATTTAATAAGCATTCATTTTATATCAATTATCCGTTATCATTTTATTAACCTTTTTCACCATTTATCATTTGCATACATTTCTTTATAGTAAAAAGATGCATTCATTCATTACTAAGTATCTTTTTATGCTCATTGTAAGATTCATTCACATTGCATTCATTATCATTACATTAAGGTGCAGTTATTATACCCATTAGTTATCATATCATCCCATTATCATTTGCACTTACAAACATATTTAAAACGCATTTAAAATCATTCATTTAGGCATTATCATATAAACACTTGTACTTTACATTTGTTTATTCATCTACATTCATATCATCATATAAACACTTGTACTTTACATTTGTTTATTCATCTACATTCATATCATCATATAAACACTTGTACTTTACATTTGTTTATTTATCTACATTCATATCATCATATAAACACTTGTACTTTACATTTGTTTATCCATCTGCATTCATTTAGGCATCATCATATAAACACTTGTACTTTACATTTGTTTATCCATCTGCATTTATTTAGGCATCATCATATAAACACTTGTCCTTTACATTTGTTTATTCATCTGCATTTATCATATAAACATTTGCACTTAAACATTTTGTTTATACATATTACATTCATCTAAAAAAACACATCTAGCTGCATATTTATACATCAAATCATTGCATTAACATTGTCACATAAATCGTCTCATCATTACATTGCAATAGGAAACATCAAAAATCCTGTTCATCCGTCAAAAACATAAGCATATATCATCCTAGTATATTTATACATAACATTGCAATAAATCAGCTCATCATTACATTGCAATAGGAAACATCATCAAATCTTGTTCATAAAATCCCGCATAAGCATATATCATCATAGCATTCCATACATGAAGCATTACATAACTCATCATAAAAACATATATCATACACATATAAACCTGCATTCATATGTTAGTATCTCACATCATAACTCATCATAAAAACATGCATAAAAGAGACATCTCATCAAATGCATCCATATACACATATCCATCTACGCACGCAAACATAATCATGCATAAACATCCATACATCATCACATGCATAATCATCAAAAAATGGGATCTCCTCATATCTATCATCTCATATATCAGAGTACAATGAAGTCTACAAAATCGGCTACCAAGAGCCATCCAAGATACAGTCCAAAAATAGACAAAGATACAATACATAGATGCAAAAATGTTCTCTCAGATGCCGCTCTGGCCAGATGCTGTACCTGCCCCACCCCTACCTACTCCACCACTGGTACCCGCACCACCTGATCCATCTCTCCGTGGAGGCCTCATCGAACCCCCACTCCCTCCTGCATCTCCTGATCTATCCCGTCGCAAAGGACCCATCACTCCCCCACTGCTCTGCACCCTCTGTGATCGCTCGGATCTCGTCTACCGCATCTGGGTATAACTGAGAGCTCGCTGACTGAATGGCACAACCTGCTCATATAAACCTCGCCAGTACTCTATCTCGGCCTGCGCTCGCCCAAACTGCCTCATAGTCTCCCCTGATGGACCCTGTGCTCCTGCTCGGACTCTCTCCTGCAGCTCCGCCAAACTCTCCACCGCCGTATCTCTCTCCCGCAGCACCACTGTCAGCTCTGACTCACGTGCAAATAGCTGCACATCTGTAGCTGCTACCTCCGCCTCTAATCTCTCTACCCGGGCCTGCAAATAACCTATCATGTGCTCCCGCAGATCTCCAGTCGCTCCCTCCCCCATGTCCATGGCTGCCACACCTGTATCACCCCCTCCACTAGGTCCCTCCCCTGCACCACACTCCCCTGCACCACCCTCTGCCGCACCTGTATCCATCGGGACCTCTCTCTCCATCCCCCTCCCACTCAGCTGCACTCCTCCCTGCATCAAAGGTCCCTGTGATATCTGCAGAGGTAGTCCACCTCTCCCTCTCCGCTGTCTCGGCATCCCCATCCCTCCTCCACCTCCTCCACCACCACCACCTCCTCCTCCTCCGCCTCCTCCACCACCACCACCTCCTCCTCCACCACCACCTCCTCCTCGACCTCCTCCTCTCCGTCCTCGTCCCCTCTCATCCTCAAACGCTGGGATCGGCTCCGCTGGATCTGATATCCGTCGGATCGGGTGCGCCGCCCGATACTGGGTATACTCTGCTGTAACCCCTGCATCAACGACCCTCGGTCGTAGATCCCATGGCCTCGCCTGCAGTGTACGGAACTCTGCCAGTGCCTGATCATACGGTAGCACTGGACCCCATGCATACCGCTCTCGAATCACTCGAGCATACTCTCCCGATCCGCTCGGCAGACCCTGCTGCCGTCCAAACTGCCTCATAACCCGTCCTGGCACCTGTCTCTCTACGTGATAAGAGGTCCTCCCAATGAGGAATCGGGTCATGAAGACATAAGGTAGTGCCTCCGCATCATCCTCCCATGGCTCACACTCCAAGTATGGCCGCCAGATCACTGCATCTAGGTCATCTAATGCTCGCCTCCACCACTCTAGCTTCCCCAAGTGGGGCTGGCTCATCATACCACTATACATGAACATATAGGGCTGGTCTACGGCTCGGAATCTCAGACTCACTGGTCGAGTCACTGGTAAGTGCTCCCATGCCCACACATGCAGCAGCGTCATGCCTACTGCAAGAGACCCCCGCTCTCTGTACACCACCTCATGCAACTCCTGGTACATGTGCGCTAGCACGCACGGCCCCCAGGCATATCGGGTCCCCTCTGTCACCATCATCTCAATCACCTGTCCCCATCCGACCGCCAATCCATGTGACCGCCTGTCTGGACACAGAAGTCCTCCCACGATCCCTGACAAAACTGCTGGAAGGGGCTCATATAGTGCCGCTATATCCTCCCAGGCAATCGACCCATCATCAATGAATACGTCCTCATCAAAAATCCTCTGGCAAGACACTGTCCCCCAGGATCGATCATACGTCACCAGCCGCCCTCGAATCGGAATCCGCAGAATGCGCCACACGTCCTCCAAAGTCACCGTCATCTCGCCCTGAGCCAGATGGAACGTGCATGTCTCACTGTGCCATCGCTCTGCTAACGTTGTAATCAGGCCGTGATTCATCCGAATCACGGGCATATGCATCACCTCATAGAGCCCAGTAGCCGCAATACAATCAATCTCAATCTGAGTCAAACGATCTCGCAACCCCTGTGTCGCGGGGTGGCGCTCGCGTAACTGCAACACGCGTAAGTCCTCCTGCACATAAACATTCATCAAACCACCATCAGTTGTTTTGTTATCAAACTTTCTTAAGTTTAAACCTAGACTATCATCAGATACTTTGATCAAGTATCTTCGAGTCTCAACAGGTAAGCAATCATGGCCGCCTAGACTTCAACAGGCATTTCTCCTAACAAATGACCTAAGTCTCATCGGGCTGCTATGGTTCAAAACAACTCCCACTTCACCTCGTCATCCATCCATCGCTAGGCATCAGGAGATTTGTTTTGTCCGAAACTGGGGCATTTTGTATCCTAAAGAAAAAGCGCTATTTAATCTACAATAGCGCTCATTCTGAACAATAGCGCTACAACAACATCAATAGCGCTCAAAAAGCCCTACAATAGCGCTACCACAAACAAAAGCGCTAAAACAGCTACACAATAGCGCTATTCAGGTCAATAGCGCTCAATTAACTACACCATAGCGCTATTTACTCAAAAGCGCTAAAACCAATATACAATAGCGCTATTAAACATCAATAGCGCTCAATTGACCCTACTGTAGCGCTAATTTATCAAAAGCGCTCAAACTTGCTTGCAAAAGCGCTAAATTCATACAAAAGCGCTACAACTATCCTACAAAAGCGCTATTGCGGCACAATAGCGCTAATTTATGGAGCAAAAGCGCTAAAAACATAGTTCCAGCGCTCTTGCTCCGACTTGACTTGGACTTAGCTAAAAACATACCAAAAATGCATAAAAAGTGGGTTTTCGAATTTGCGTACCGCTGGTCCATAGTCGGCTGGGCGCTGGTACCGGCGGACTCGCTCAAATCGGTGCTCGGTGATCGGAAACGGCATCGTTGCTCCTCCTTGCTCCTCCAAATGTCACTGTCAGAGCTATAGTTCTCAACTGGTCGCGGTCACAAATGATCCTGTTTTCACCCCTTTCACCCCATTTATACCCCCCGCCGTCACCGTAACTTCGCCCCATTCATCGCCGTGATCCCCGTGAACTTCCCGAGCCCCCCATTTCTCCATGTTTCCCCTGATTTCTTCTATTTTTAACCAGTATACCTAACTTCTTCTCTTCTATCACCTTGCCAATTTTCATTCTTTTTCGAGAGATCGCCCGATTTTTCAAAATTTTTCGGCCCATCTCTCGAGGGGGCATACCACCCATTAAATTTACATTTTATGGGGCAATTCTTCACACCAGTTTTTCTTTCTTTGAAACGATGCGATAAACTGCACCGTCTCAAAGAGGGGCAAATGTAGTCACATAAATCTGTCCATTTTAATTAAATAAATATTTCGTATTTATTTGATTAAAAATCCACTAGCCATCAATTAATTAAATTAATATTTAATTAATTCATCCCCAAACATTCTTCTATTAATTAAAT
This sequence comes from Cryptomeria japonica, assembly GCF_030272615.1. Lineage (NCBI taxonomy): Eukaryota > Viridiplantae > Streptophyta > Pinopsida > Cupressales > Cupressaceae > Cryptomeria > Cryptomeria japonica. Next base: position 386,602,269 of record NC_081409.1, read on the forward strand.
AAATTATTCAATTTATTTTAATTAATTCATTAAATCAAATTCCCATCAATTAAATAAATAAAATCAATTTATTTAATTAAATCCCCCTTTTCCTCTTTTAAATAAATTAACATTTATTTAAATCATTTTAAAACCCCCCCCACTTGCATTTTCCTACAAATGCAACTTGCACATATTTATTGAAATAAATGAATTTTTATTTTAATAAAATCTTATTTTCCCTCACCCACCAAATCCACTTGCAAAATCTAATCCCCTTCTAGATTCTTCTAACCCCTTCCTGATTAGCCTAATCCATCCCCTAATTATTGTCACATTCCTAAGCAAAATGGAGTCACTTCTCAAAGACTCCAAAGTCTTTGAAAAACATTTAATGCTTTGTGTGTTCAACAAATTAACCTCCAAAGTCTTCCAAGACCACTAATGGCTCTTACATGACCATTTATGGCTCTTACATAACCATTTATGGTTATTTCAATCTTGTCTCCCCAAACATTTATTGTCTTGACCATATTCATCCATTTCACATTTGCACAAGAGTTTATCCATTTGATAAAAGCTTTATTCTTTGAATAAAGAGTTTATTCATTCAACCAACCTTGACTCAAAATCCCAGAGTCATGTCAGGCATTTAATGTTTATTCCCTCTCCTCTCAACCTATCTCACATTGACACTTGTCATCCTGGGATTGGGTTGAAAGCCCTCACATGGATTTGAAATCATTCAATCCTGACCCTTGTTGAGATTACTCAATCTCAACCATCCATTGCTCCATTTTTCCTATAAATAGAGCTCATTCCTTCATAATCCAGATCCTGAAAACTTGTATGCATTTAGACTATAGCCATTTTAGAGAGCATTTTAGCATAAACAAACTAAATCTTGTCTTTTGGTAAAATACATCATTTTAGCATTAAAATAGCTTTTTATTTCATGTTTAGAGCTATTCTACAATCTCAATCCTCCATAAGCATCCATAGTGCAAAAAGCTGCTGAGAGCTACACTATTTTGGAACTTGGAGAGGAGAGGAACAAGGGAGAAAGAACTAATATCATGTTAAGAGATAGTTGGAGATATCTCATTGTCTTACTTTTTTAGTTAGATATATTTAGCATGTTTTTAGTGTCTCCTTTGGAATGCCTTCATTGTGTTTGGTTTTTAGATTGATTAACTCTAACATCTTGTGTGTTTTATGTTGTTTGATCTTAGACTAACATTGTGCCATTTAGGAGGGCATCAGGTTGTTGTCAAATAGTGAATCTCATTGTAAAATTATATTGGTGTTACATAATAAAGATCTGAGATTAGTGGCTAAGTTTTTCACCTCCAAGAGGGAGGTTTTCCCAGGGTATCTATGTGATTTGTGTTTGTTCTTCATTGCATTTTGATCTCCGATGTTTATTGTTTAAATCTAATTGCATAAATTCAATATTTGAATTAAATCACATGCAAAGATTTAATTGAAAATCAAATTCAAAGTGCAAGCACATGTTGAATTTATTAATTCAATCAATCAATTAATTAAATCAATTATCTTTCCAATCTCTATTTCTATCTTCCACTTTGATTTTTTCCAAAAAGATTTCAATCAGTTAATTATTCAATCTATTTTAATTAATTATTTCAATTAATTGATTAATTACATCATTTTCTTTAATTCTCTCCAATCATTCTTTTTCTATCTTCTAGTTAGTTTTTTCTAAATAAATCTTTCTTTGTCATCAATTAATTATCCTCCAATCATTCTTTCATCTTTCAATCAGCTTTTTTTCTCAATCAGTTAACTCATTTATCTATTCAATCTAGTCTGTTCCACCTCCAAATCAGCAGTTCAACTATCAATCAGCATGTGAGCTCACCTGAGTTCCACCTCTTAATCAATATGTTCTACCTCTCATTCAATCCTATCCAATAATCTATAAATTGAGCATTCAATCTCCATTTTCAACAATCACGAACTTTGAATCTGTGTCATTTGCAGGTTGCCAGCATGGTATTTGAGAGCCACCATACCACAAAGAGGAGAAGAGCAATGGAAGCTATATGTAGTCTTAGAATAGGGGGAATTGATTGATATATCTTATATTCTTGTTTCTTATTTAGTATTATTCCATTATTTGTTTGTTTGAATTCCAATTAGGATAGGGATTCATGATTTCCTTTCATTCCTATTTGATTTATATTTAATGAATTACAGCATGCGACATTTTGGTGAACCCGACGTGAATCAACAACACTCTAATTTAGGATTTTGTGTATGCCTATAGGTATAGGTATTAGATCTTGCAAACTACACCAATCTTTTAAATTCATATTCTCAAAGGTTTTTCTAATCTTAATTGGTTTTTTATTAAAAAAATTCAAGACTAACATTGTGTAGATCAGGTTCCAGGCAAGCTTGCAAGTTGTTCAAAGATTTTATCATATCTTTGAAATTATTGCGGATATCTTCACAATTTCTTACTGTAGGTTAATGATCATATCATGGCTCTATAGTAAAAAAATCAGTTTTAGACCATCATTTTTGAGTGAGATATGATAGCTTCAATTATTTTCATTATTTTTTTATTTTTTGCACAAATAAACGAATTTTTGTGGGATTTTTTTACAGAATGTTAATGATCCTAAGACACACATACAGTAAACAATTTGGATCTATACGATTTTTTTTACTAAGATATGATCATTTTAATTTTTTTTATCAATTTTGAATTTTGGGCACAAATCAGATAATTTATTTAAAATTGTTACATTTCTCGAAAGCTCTTGAAATTTCATAGGGGGTATCTTCTTTATACTTTTGATTTTGATGTCAAATAATTAACATAAAGCTAGATCTTTAAAAAATTATGTTTTACCATAAATCTGCTCTCCAAGGTGCAAATTAATGTCTTTTTCTAAAATTCTTACATTTTTTGAAAGCTCTCATAAATTCATCAGGGGTATCTTCTTTGTAATTTTATTTTGGGGTTTTAAAAAAAACTTATTTTTTTAATGTTTTTATTTTGATTTCTCTTACTAATTGTTTGTTTGCAGTGTATGGCAAAATTACAGAGAAGGCTTGATCATTCCAGATTATTTTGGACACCACTAACAATTTGATTGTAGGATCTTTTAGGGTTAAATCACTTTTGGATTTTGGGTTTAAAATGGACATGCATGCTTTCACACTTCAATTTAGTGCTTAAAACAATTCTGGTTAAAATTGGCATGCATGCTTTCACACTTCAATTTGGTGCTTAAAACAAATCTGGTTAAAATTAACATGCATGCTTTCACACTTCAGCTTGGGGCTTAAAACAAATCTTGTTAAAACTTACATGCATGCTTTCACACTTTAGTTTGGTGCTTAAAATAAATCTGGTTAAAATGGACATGCATGTTATCACACCAGTTTTGGGCTTAAAATAAACCTAGTTAGAATTGACATGTATGTTATCACACTTCAGTTGGGTGTTTTAAAATTGACATGCACATGCATATATCACACCTAAATCTGGGTTTTAAAATGAACGTGAATCAAGCTTATCAATAGAATAACTCACATTTTATTTTATTAAAGGGAAATAACTTTTTATCATGTTTGGGGTGGACCTACTATTGCATCAACTACCTTTCCACCCACCTTCGAGGTTTTGGGAGAAAAGGAGAAGGTGATAACAACACCCAATTTTTTTTATTTTAGTAGTGAGGGGTATCTTTGACTGGGGATTTCATCACCCCACATAGGTACTTTGAATTGGGATGCATTGGGGATATCATCTCTCCCAGCATACTTTCAAGTGATTTTTTCAAGCCGCTATATAAATATATTGGTTAGGTGGCTAGACTGTTGAGTGAATTCGGCATATGTTGGGGCCTTCCATGCACCGATAAGCTTAACTAAAGTCTTAAGTGGCTTGCTCTGAGTATCCGTCATTCGATCAAGAGCCCTCAAAATTTACTATAAGAACTAGCTTAGTAGCCCAAATCCCACATTCAGTGATTCTAGGAGTGCGGATAGTACCCCATAGATACCCTTCATGTACCTTGCATTATGATACATAAATCCCTTGGTGATAATATCTTCGGATCTTCAAGGTAAGAGAGACTGGCATGCCCAAGAAGTGTGTGTCATGGAGTGGAGCCAATGCTTCCAGACTCTCTATCTGATCATTTTGTTTTGGTATTTTATTGTAAGGGCCTCATTTGAATGGTTTTCAATATCTAGCCTAAGATTTTCTTTTGTGCTTTTATGTGTATCATTGTACCAGACCAGTATTGAGTCAGTATTTGGGCTATTTGAGGCCCTACCTTGTGTATCGTTGAATTCTCAGAGTTTGTCAGAACACAGTTCAGTCAACTATACATATCTTCAAATAGTGTTCTTAGATTTAAAAAACAATAGACTTGTCATACAAAGAAAGTTATTTGAAGCAAAGTCTTCCTTGAAACATCAGACAGTCCAACAAAGTCCAAAATTTTGCATACTTGTGACCATAGGTGTTTTTAGAGTCCTTAGTTCTTGTATAGACCTTATTATCATCCTCATAGAGTTCCCATATACACTGTCATAATCTTCACATAACTCCTTACATTGTCTTCCATAGTCCTCATTATCATCCTCATTATAGTCCCTATTTATGCCCTTACTTTGCATAAGTCCTTACATAGCCCTCATTTTTGTCCTCATTATAGTCCCCATTTATGTTTGTACTTTCCATAGTCATCATTATCCTCCTCATCATAATCCTCATTTACATCCTTAGAATTTGCATAAATTCCTTGCATAGTCCTTATAAATTCTTTATTTACATCCCATTAGCATCCTCATATTCTTTGCATAAGTCCTTGCATAGTCGTCATAATCCTTGTTTTAGTCCTTGCATAGTCTTCATCCTCATAAGGTATAGGGTCAAATCATTATCTCCATTTTGCATTATCTTCAAAATTAGGGTGTTCCCTAGTCCAAGTCCAAAGTTGCATTGTTATTCTTTAGGGTTTCATCTTGTCTTTCCTTAATCCAATTTGTCAAAAAATTCAAAAAATAGGGTTGCATTTTCATCCCTTAGTTGCATTGCATTTCATCCCTAAACTTCAAAAATCAAAACAAAATGGCATATAGTGCAATGGTTGAAACAAGCTCTCAAACTTCTAGGAGACAACATTACCCTTATCAAACTTCCAACTTTCATGGGACCATGTCATTGCAACCAAACAATAAATCATCTCAATCCAACATATACATGTCCCAAAACATGCATCAAACTTATCAAGAACAAACAAGTGTCATACCTATTTCTCCACCACTTGAAGAGAAACTAGCTCGAGAAATAGAAATTTTGGAACAAAAGGTTTAAAAAATTGAAAAGAGTAGATCCCAGATGTTCAAACTATTTCAAATATTCGAAAGACCCAATATAAACTTAGAGCCAGTTGATATATGAGCTCTTATTATGAAATTGTACATACCAGCTATTCTCACACAAATAAACATGAGAAACCAATATCAACAACAAACACATCCAACAATTCAAGTCCAACAACCAATACAACTCTCGGCACCACAAATTGTGCAAACAAGTCAACCACTACCAAGGTCACACACAATTACACAATCAATTTTGGCTTCAGTCACATCACATGTCTATGAATATCCTCCTATGTCTTCAAATACACCACCAAGGGTATCCCAAATGAATTCAAGTGTATTTACAAACACATCACCCTTTTGACATCAATCGAACATGGTCAATGTGTCACCTATCAAGCAACAAGGTAATCTACCCATTTCTAGCAATGGCTCTTCCCATCAAGATTATGCACCTCAAGTAGCCTCCATATCTTCCACCATTTCCTCATACCCTGAAGTCACACAAGACTGGTATGTGACATCTCTATCCAATAACACAACCTCCCAAGGACTATCCATAATACAAATCCAATCTAATTCAAGTCATGATGCTAGTCCTTTCCATACTTCAGAAATTCAAGACCCAATCCAATCATATACTCCTATCATAGAGTCCCATTCAAAATCCTTTCTCATCAGACCAATGTGTTGAAAAATTCAAAGAATCTCCCATGCATATCTAAACTCCTTCCCCATGTCAAGAGGATGATCCTAAATCAAAAGAAATGAAACGTGAAACAAATAAAGATCAAGAACAACCACTTCGATCCTACCCAATTTTTGATCAAGATCCCACCGACCAAGAATCTTCTGATGATCCCCTCTCTCTTTTCTATTCCATTCATAATGATACCCTTTTATCTCAATAACAAAGTGTCCTTTCAAGTCCCATCCAACATCCACCTCCTAAGCAAGATCAGGATATCCCTTCTATCCTTCATAATAATCCCTTTCCAAGCCAAGATCAAACCATACCTTTACCTTCATGTCCTAAACAAGATCCCATTATTTCTCCAAATCTTGATCAAGATCCCTCCATCCCTTCATTTCCATGTCATAATCCTCCATGTTCCTCACAAGATTCCCTCTCAAATGAACTTACCATTTCTCCTAGTCCCCCTCATGATCCCAATCCCTCTACACAAGTTTTTCATGAACTCCTTATCAATGAAATCACCAATCTTGATCATACTATCGAGAACAATTTATCAATGATTGTATGTGTGCCATTTTCACATGCCAATGTGGTCACAACTTCGAAACCAGAATCTATTTTCCTCATACACACATACTTGATAGATTGGGCCAATAGAATCTACCATAGTTGGACTACTTTGAAAATGATAAGGCTATAGCTAAATTCATGGATTCTAGAGCTAGATTTCCCTCTGATGATCCATAAAATCCAAAAACTAAGGAAATCAACATTGGAGATACTGAACATGTACACCTAGTCGAGTCCTTATATCCTATTGAAAAGGACATCTTTATCCGACTCTTCAAACAAATACCAATGAACTACCTACACAAAACTCCCTGACCCTATGAACAATGTGCACCGTAAACAATATTATATCTAAGGGTTGGGTTAGTTTAGGTTTTACTTTCCGTATTGCATCTCATTTTCTTCAAACCATTACATCACATATAGTTTCATTTTCAAATGCACTGCATTCGCAAAAATTTTGCATTCACATATACCAGCATCAATAAAATAAGGCAATTGTCCAAGTTTATCATTTGTTTTCATTCAAGAGAAACAAAGGTCATCTCCTTTCTTAGATATTCAGACATGAAGTCTTTGAGGTCCTAAGGTCATTCATTTTCAACATTACCCTATGATGATGATTTACTCATGGTTGGGTAGTGATTTCACTATTTGAGTCTTGTTAACCCAAAATCTCTCAATTGCTATATCTCAAACACATTAACAAAATCTCTAATTCATTCGAGACACCTAGTTGATCACAAGACTAGTGAAAAATCTAAAATTCTACATCAGCACCACTGTAATTGTCACACCCAAGTAGGTTTCATTACTTACAAGTTAAGGCAAGAAAATAAAAAAGAAAAAGTGCTATGCCAAATATTAATCTCAAGGCAAAAGAGAAATGACATATAACTGAAATATCACGCATACAAAGTGTGACAAAATGTTTAACTATGGGAACATGCGAGTAACTCCATCAGGGCTATGAACGTCTGTTGGCAATGGAGCAATATTTGAGAAATTACAATCTATAACCTCATCGGAGCTCTAAAATCTTGTCGGTATTGAGGCTCTATTTGGAATAATTTTGAAGTTAGAATAATCCATGTAGCTAGTCATATAAGATACTAAGGATCTTTAGTGAACATAAGAGCGCGAATTAACTCATTTGCACACACATGGACAAAAGAAGATCAAAGTTTCAAGAACCAATGGGGAATTTTTCTGCATCTCCATTTGTAAATCCTAGTCATTAAGTGTGTAAATTTTTGTGTTCCAAGGGACCTTAAGGATCGATTGATTTCTTATCTATTAAATGTTTTGTACCTCCAATTCAATTAGTGTATTACAAAATGCTAAACAAACACAGTCATCCTTGTTCGAATAGGAAAGGCATCTTCATCATGCATGTTGCATTAACATAGGTCATGTCAAATATTCATTGTCTCCACATGCATTTTATAGATCATCATGTCATATAGGTCTGCACACTGGGGGCATAGCTAAAAAATCCTTAAAATCCTAAAAAGTCCTAAAAAAATCGTAAAAATCCTAAAAAGTCCTAAAAATCCCTAAAAATCATATAAAGTCTTGAAAAAATCATAAAAAATCATATAAAGTCCTCAAAAAATCCTAAAAATAAAAAAAATTCCTAAAAAAGTCATAAAATGTCCTAAAAAAAGCCTTGAAAATCGAAAAACTGAAAATCAATGCAAGAAAGCATAGACCGTCCATCAGATCAAATCAACAATAGACAAACTCTCAAAGTCTATAATCAAACTGATTGCATGTCTTAGCAATCAATTTATCGATCAAACTCTATCAAACATCAACATGTCTTATACAGGGAAGGGTACACTCGGAACCAGACAGATCGGTCTTACACAGGGTATTCACTCTCTCAAACCAGACATTCCTATCAATCATCAAACAATCAAAACAATGACATAGATCAATATGGTTGTTGGATTTTGTCCAAGTTAGTCTTATCTTTATCAATTGATGACAGGTCATGTTTCATCAAAATCCAAAACATTGAAAAGAAAAACATACCAAAAACATCCATATAATGTCCTGACAAAATTCAAAAATAGTGAAAAACATAAAATCCAAAAACAATGAAAAACATAAAATCCAAAAACATGAAAAAGCAAAAATTCCAAAAACATTCATATAATGTCTTGAAAAAAATCAACCAAAAACATTCAAATATCAATCTACAAAATCCAAAAAACAATCGAAAATCAATCAAAAAACTTGCGATAAAATGTCTCGCAAGAATCAAACACCCTAGCAGATATCCAGCAAACACTTTGCACGAAGCTAACAAAGGATACAACTATCTAATCAAACATCTGCAATCAACTAATCAAACTGTCTTATCAATTGTATCATATCCATATCAAGTGATAATTATCGTGTCTTAAATAGAAGAGGATACACTCAAAATCAGACAGATCAGTCTTAAACAGGGCCTGCAACTTTCTGAGATCAGACATTATCAACTATTATATCAAACAATCAAAATGAAGGCATAGATCAGTATGGCTACTAGATTTTGTCCTAGTTAGTATTTATCTTTTATCATTTGGTGACAGGTCATGTTCCTATGATACTCAAGGATGTCCACAAGTGACTAGGGGAGTCGGGATGGGCATTATCTTTTTCTTTGTTTGTTGTTTGTGGTGTGGACCAATGAAGTTCTAAGGCAATAGCTCAAGTGGGTGTCTGTGTTGGTACGTTCATTCAGAAAATATCCTATGCAAAAGTCAAGGATAGTTATGCTTGTGATTATCCCACATACCTCAACCCCTGGCATTATTCTCAGAATGCAGGGTTCACTCCTTGTCTACTTCGTGTTTTTTTCTTCAATGAGATATCTTTACATCTTTGTTCCTTATACCTTGATGTGCTAAGCTCCATTGTTCCATGATAAGGCTCAGTGATGAATATATATTGTGTAATAAATAATGACACAAGTTCATGAATCAATCATTCTCATTTCATCTCATTTGCTTATTGCTAGTTTGTTGATTCTTTTCTCATCATCTCTTTCTAAATCATTTTCTATCATCTAACATTATTCTTTCATCAATCTATTCTCTCATATTCTATCTCAATATCATCTTCACATTACCTATCTTTATCTCTAATCAACTAACTATTCTTCTATCTCACATTTTTCATCTTTTTTCGAGAGCTCATTCATACCTTTAATGCATAAACAATCTCTCAAGGGGGCATTACACCCTAAGCATATTGGGGCATACTAGGGTGGGAATTTTTCATTTTCTTTGAAACAACGTCATTCTAACATTGTTTCAAAGAGGGGAAAATGTAAACACCTAAAAATGTCTCATTGATCATGTACTAATTATTCCTCTAATTAGCTAAATAATTCTTTAATTATTTATTAAGTTAATTAATCTTATTCTTCTATTTCATATTTCCTCATCATCTTACTAATTATTCTAATTTTACTTCTATCATCATTTAATCATTTAAACCATTTTCTAATGTTGATTAAATATTTATTATTTAATTAATTATGATTATTAATCCCTCAATTTAAATAATCTTTATTATTTAAATAAATTCATTTTCAATTTCTATCTCTATTCAATTAATCATTAACCCTTTTACTAAAAAAAAAAATTCAATAAAATTGGAAGACCACTAATTTTATTAATTATATTTTTTTATACAAACCTGGCTCAAAGAGCACTGGTAGGAAAGAACCACAAAAAGAAAACCTCCAGTCTTTCTCATAAAAAATCCCAGTGGGAAGATATACAACCGATTACATTTGAAGTAGAGAAGTGAAAACCCAAACCAGCCCCAATTCGTCCCTAAAAAACCATAAAGGCCAACAAAGCCAGTTACAAAGACAATACCCAACCCCCCAAAATATGTGAAGAAGATACAAAACTATCAAAGAAGAAGTTGAGCAACGAGCATCATGCATGCAGATACCAAGTACTAGAACTCTCCTCTAGAGGGGACAAAGGCTACGAAGTAGCTTCATTTTGATTGTCCAAAGCAACCACCTGTACAGGCACAACTACACTCGGAAGAGACATAACTGGCTTCATCGAATCAAGGAGGAAATGTATACCTAAAAACACATTAACAGTTGTAGCCAAAATATCTGGAGAAACATGATCTAAAAAATCTACAAGAGCAAACATCATGTCATCATATAGGTTAGAAATCAAACCACCTCTTAAAAGTGAAAGCAATTCACTGTGCCAGCCACTAGATAGTAATTTAGATCAAGATACAAAACCACCATAAGGAAAAGCACCAAGCTCAAAATGATAAGAAGACAAGGCATTATCCAAATCAGAATTAGAATAAAGAGAGGGATGAAAGTATGCATCCAATAATTCCCAAACCAAAGAAGCATCCAAGAGCATATCCATACACAAAGTAATAAAACGAGAAGCAACTTCAGCAAGGAAAATATTAGTATTCTCCACCAACCATCGTCTGCCCACCACCTTACAAAAAGCAAGAGAAAACTCTGAAGAATGAATTTTAAATAGTCTACCAAGTTTCTCATCGTCAAAAGCACGAGGATCCTGAAAATTACACTGGTTAACATGCAAAGAAATTCTATAACCAGCATCCTCCATCACAAGAAAACTGTAATGAAAAATAAGACAAATAGCAGAATGTCGCAAGCATATAAAAAATACTTGAGACATCATTAATAAGGAAGCCTATCACACAAGCGGTCAGAGAAAGACCCAAGTGTAATAAAAATGATATAAGCTCAAAGATATACACAAGCTAAATTATAGAACACTGTACCAACAAGCATACACAGGCCACCACCTCAGAGGAAAACAATCAATAAGCACCATTAATGAGAAAGCATAACTTTGCATAAATCTTGCAGCCATTTGAAATATATTTGCATGAGCCATATCCCCAACACCATGCCAACAAGCACACACAAGCTGCCACCTCTGAGAATAATAAACATAAGCAATGCCAATTAACAAATGTGCAAGCCGCCACTGAGGACTATAATCATTAATCCATACAAAACGTCAAAGGTGTCATGCAAGCATTCCCGTACAGACTTTTTGATAATGCAAATAAGAAAGGACATTCAGAATGATATCTAATCAACTCAAGAGCTAGACACCGGCTAGCACATCCTTTGAAATAATGAACAAGCATGCAAATTTAATTTGGTCAAGTAAAGCAACCAGAAAGGCCCCATACACCATCGCACTAAACTACATACATGTTAACAATTCCAAACAAAATGCAAGGTCGAGGCAAAGCAAAAGAGTATGACTGAAAGGAGATCTTTAGACTTTGAAGGAAAAGGAGGCAGACAACTCTCATCAGCATCAACCAAATTTTGAATATTCTCATTTAAAGCTTTATTTGCCAAAAATCAGAGACATAATTAGCCTCTCTGTAACAATGAGAAATAGAGAAATAATTAAAGAACTTAATCTACAATAGAACCTTATCCAACCAGTATTGTAAATGCCAAGAATTATAATTTCGATTAGTAACCGCATAAAAGATAACTAAAGAATCTCCTTCAATCACAACGTCTTTAAGATTTAATGAAATTAGCAAATCAAGCCCAAAAGAGAGAGCATGAATTTCAGCCACATTATTTGTCCCATCAGGAATACACTGAAATCTAGCTTTAATAACTCTAGAAGTTTCATCAGTAACCACCAACCCAATGGCAGACTTCCCTGGGTTACCCTGAGAAGCACCATTAAAATTTAACTTAAATTTGGATGGGGGAGGGGGTAACCAAACCACCTATTTTCTATTAGTTAAGGACAACCTATTCTTAGAAATAGCCCCTTGAGAAGGAAGTAAATGTAAAGTTGGCCAATGCCTTATGATCCATCTATCCCAAGAAGTCAAAGTGCATCTAGGACTCAAACCTTTATAAATAAAAGCCAAAGTAGATTTTGAGATGGATTTCTCAATATAGAAGAGAACAACTGCCAATGAGGAAAATTGCTTCCTAAAAATTCTATTATTCCTTTCCAGCCAAATCTTCCCAATCAAAATAGAAGGGGCAATAATCCACAAACAAGCATAAAAAGAAGATGAACATAATAGCGGTCAACCCCTAAAGTGAGACCGAAGATCCCCACATAATGTCGTAGACCAATTTAATTTATTAAAAATCCAATACCAACATTCTAAAGCAAAAGGAAAATGAAGAAAAAGATGATCAGTTGATTCCAAGGAACAACCACACAATACACATGGAAAGACAACAGTGATGCCTAGCCTATCCAACCTCATACTCGTGAGAACTCTATCTTAGACATCTAGCCATGCAAAAGCTCCTACCTTTGGAAGGCAGGCAATATGACAAAATAGCCTAGAGGTCCATACATCCCCCCTACAATTATTAGATAAATACTTGTATCCATCTTTAACCGAATACTCCCTAGTCTTTGAATGTACCCAAATTAGCTCATCATCAGTCTCAGAATAGACAAGTTGATGCTTACTTAACTCCTCAACATATGCAGATTTGAGCTCTTGATCAACCAGAAAAGACTCTACTGATTTCCATCTAGCAACCGGCACAGAACCAGAGAAGTCCACATAAAAATAATCAGCCACAAAAAGTCCCCAAGAAGATTTCAAATGAGACATAAGAGACAACCAATCTCTAAGACTAGTCAAAGAAGAAAAAGCATTCCAAACTTCCTCCCAAAATCTAGCTTTCCAACCATTATGCACAAGCCAGGATAAACTAGGAAGCATTGCAGATCTACATTCATACATGAAATTCCAAATTGCAAAGCCCTTAGGAAGTGAGGAGGCAGTAAAAATAGCCTCCCTGGGACAATCTCTTAAGTATTTTGCAAATAAAATAGATGCCCACTTAGAAGAGGGTTGCTTATATATTTTACATACTAACTTAGCTCCTAAAGCCAAATTCTACTTACTTAAATCCCTAATCCCTGCACCACCCCTATCCTTCAGAGAGAAAACCTTATCCCAAGCCAGCAGAGGAATTCAAGCCTTATTGTTCACATTATCATTCCACAAAAAAGACCTCAGACTTGAATGTAAATTAGTAACTGATTTCTTGGGAGCCTTTAAAATGGACATCAAATAAATAGGAACCGCATTTAAAACACCCTTAATAAGCACTATCTTCCCTGGAAAGGTAAGCCATTTATGAGTCCAAGAGAGAATCCTTGATGAAACAAAAACAGAGATTCTTTCCCAAAAGTTATGTTTCTCAGATCCAGTAAAAAAAGGTATCCCTAAATAGCTATAAGGAAACTGACCAACAGTAAAACCTTAAAAGTTAATCAATCTTGATTATACCAAGGGAGACACATTAAGAAAAAAAATTATAGATTTAACATTGTTCACCTTCTAATCAGAGAAAGCAAAATTATCTCTTATATTCCTATTAAAAAAAAATTGCCTCCTTCTTAGTGGCACGTCCAAACAGTAAAGTATCATCAAAAAAAAGGCAATGAGAGTGTCTAACAGCCATATTTGGAATACTAATACCCTTCCAAAGACCACTCTCCCTAGCAACCAAAATAGCTCTGCTAAAAGCTTCAGCCAAGATAATAAACAAGAAAGCAGACAAAGGGTCACCTTGCCTAAGGCCTCTAGAAGAAGCAAAAAAACCACATGAGAATCCATCAAAATCACAGAAAATCTAGCAGTAAAAATACATGCATAAATCCATCTCACCCACTTGACCCCAAACCCAAACTTTTTAAAACAGATGAGAGAGCCTACCAGCTAACCCTATCATAAGCTTTCATCATATTTAATTTAAGAATCATAGCAGGAATAGAAAGATGAGAAATAGAATGCAAAATCTAATGGGCCACAAGGGCTCCTTCAGCCATCTCCCTACCTGAAACAACCTTGGGAATAAGCTTGGCAAGCTGCACAAAGATTGCCTTAGTTATAATTGTTAGGAACAAGGAAGGATAGCCTAGAGGGGCATGAATCAGTTGTGAACCAGTTGTCAATAAATTATAAATCAAAACAGATTAATCCAACTTAAGACTCTGTGTCGGTAAACCAAAATTAAGTGTCGGGAAAACAAATTAATAGTTATAGCAGTACCAGTTTAACTTAATGCATGAAACAGAAAGAGAAACAACATCCACAACACATGACACAGAGATTTTGAAGTGGAAACCCTGTAAGGGGAAAAACCATGGTGGGAAACCTTACCCACAATTAGATGATACTACTACAGATAGTAAGTGTATACAAATGGGATTTGCACATGCAGAAAGGCCAACCGCTTAGAGCTCACTGCTCAATCATAAAATAGGAGTCACACTGACTACAGTTGGATGGTTAAATCCAATAACAATGTACTGCCTCAAAATATCATCTGCAATAATGGATTTAGTACCAGTTTAAGCTCTGAACATGAGTGCCAAACACCTTCATAACCTTCCTTCAACCTTTAGATAATGTCTACGTGATTCGCACAAGGATCTACTTATTTTCACTCTTCAATATTTAAACACACTCATACCATTTCAATATCCATGATCTTCAATAAGATCTTACAATCATTTATATAAAAACTAAGACCTATAGATGAGGTCGGCTCACTAAAGATATTACAATTAAATCAATTACAAATAAGTCTTGATGCGATACAATATGTCAACTCAATACAATATCCAATCAATAAACCATTTCCAAGACATGTCGTGCTGATCTAAAATAGATATCATGTACCAGTCCATAACCTAGACCTATATGTTAGTAAAGGAAAATTTGTCAACCTGATTAGACCAATAAGCAAAACACCAAATCCAAACATCCAATCCATGTCTTCAACATAACCAAATGATCTCTAGATGATACCAAGTTATTATCGATGTTGGAGAACAATATATCCTCCTGGTGAACATATATTGGTGACTGTGCATAATCCACTAACCATGCCGGTGTGCCAAAACAACAATGTAGACCTCCAAGAAGACAAGCATTGACATCAATGACAAAAGCAATGCAACACATGATGAATTCATCCACAATACCAACAACCTCCCCCTTTGGCATTGATGGCAACACTAGATCGAAAAACATCTAAGTGCCAAAAACCAACAATCTCCCAAAGTAGATCAATACAAAGTTTTGTACCAAAAACAGAAACCAAAAATACATCTCTCCCCAAAGTACAAAGTTTTTCCATACAAAGTTTTTCCATAGATATCTCTCCCCCTTTGACATCAAATGCCAAAGCACTTGCAACACATGACAAAGTCATCCATAATACCAACAATAATCTTATATAATGTATTACATGACGCAATTGGTCGAAAATCAACAAAGGATAGGTTTCTCTATTTTTGGAATGATGACAATAAGGGTTGTGTTTAACTCTTTCAGAATGGATATGTTACACCTAGCCTCCTCTAAGACAAGAAGGAGCTCCTCCCCAAGAAAAGACCAACACTTTTGAAAAAATAGAGCAGTAAAACCATTCGACCCAGGAGCCTTGTCAGGTACCATAGAGAAGACAACCTCCCTCACTTCATGAGCGGAAAAGGGAGCCATTGGCATCTTATTATCCTCTATAGAAATAAGTTGAGGGATAGCCAAAGAAAATCTATCATCATAAATAGAAGTTTCCTCAGTCAACAAAGATTGAAAAATCCTAACAGCCTCAGGAGCAATATCTTTCTCCTCAGAAAGAAATACCCCATCAGATTTTTGAATACAAGAAATCCTACTCCTCTGACGTTTTATTTTAGTGTATGAATGAAAAAATTTAGTGTTCCTATCTCCTTCAACAAGACATAGATCACTATATTTCTGCCGCCAATAGATTTCCTCACGAGAAAGAACTTCCTCAAGATGAGAATTTAACAATTTATGCTTAGAAAAGGCAGCAAAATCCATCCCAATATTCATAATCACATAATTTAAAGCTTCAAGCTCTTCCTGGATTCTAGATTTCTCAGAAAAAAAAATTTAAAAATGCAAGACATTCCAAGACTTAATATTTTCTTTAATAAAGGAAAATTTTTTGACAAAGCGAAACATTCTAGTTCCAGACATAAAAGGGGTCGAGGCCCACCATGATTCCAAGAGCATCAGAAAAGAAGGATCTCTAAACCACATAGGCTCAAATTTAAAGGAAGATTTCCTAGGAGCCCTATCATCCAAAATAGACAACATGATTGGAAAATGATCAGAGTCTGAATTGGGAAAAACCATAGCAACAACATCCACATCTGAAGAGATCCAATTATCAGAAATAAAAAATTGATCAAGTCTTTCAGCAATCTGTGAAAAATCTTTCCTCATATTTATCCAAGTAAAAGGACCATTCAAAGTTTTACAATCCAACAAACCATTATTCTGAATGAAAGTAGTAAAATCAACCACAATACGTTTATTCAGTAAAATACCCCCAATTTTATCATCCTCACAAGAAATAGCATTAAAATCTCCACCAAAAATCACAAACTGTCCCCGAAGGGGGGAAGAAGCAACAGTTAAAAAATCCCAGAGAGCTCTTTTCCCCAAGATAGACATTGGACCATAAACATTAAATAACCAGAATTTAGTATTAGAAACTTTTCTTTTTACTAATGCCAACATCCAAAAAGGGGCAAAGACAACTAGAGATAATTCAGTAGAAACATCATTCCAAAGAAAAGCTAAACCTCCAGAAGCACTCGTAGAGGGGGAAACACAAAATTTCCAAATTTTCCAATTAGGAAACAAAAATTCAGCACCCTGCATACTTAATTTAGTTTCTTGCAACATAAGAACATCACACTTCATTAAGTCCAACTGCGACTTAATCAAATGTCTCTTGTTACGGGCGTTTAAGCCCCTAACATTCCAAGAAATGACCTTCATTGTCCTCAAGGGGAGGCATTCTCTCCCCTCTTTTCAATAGAATCACCAAAACCAACTATGTCCACCCCAAAAGATGCCTGAAGACTACGTTTGGAAGCAACCGGCCTTATAAAAGGAGGACTAAACTTTGTTTTCCTTTTCACAGAAACAAAGCTCGGGCTCAAAATCATAGACTGAATGCCAGCATCTATTTCCAACTGCGTATAAAATGCCTTTGGCTTCCTACCTCGCTTCGTAGGAGAGGGTAATGGGGAGGAGGGAGATAAAGGAATTTGAACTAAAGTTTTGTTAATTGCAGGATCAAATTCAACTTTGTTGACCACACACAAGGCATTCTCACAATCCAGGGATTTATTTGGAGAGAGAATTTCAAAAGGATTGCAAGTCGGAGGGATAACTAAGGAGGAATTCAAATTAACCAAGTCCTGATCAATCGCATCTACCAACTTATCAGTAACATCATTATTCAAAGTAATATTATGTTCAGAAACCAGCCTCTAGACTTGAGAAATTAAACCCTCATTAGGAATGAAAGAAGGCGACTCAAACCCATGAACCAAAGGGTGTGACTCCCCCTGAGGCAATCCATCCTCAAGCCCTTAAACAAATTTAGCAAAATTCATAACCAAACCCCCCTCATTATGAATCCCTAAAGGAGAATCCATTCCCATAAAACCCTTATCTTTTGACACATCCTCCATAGGGACTAGTACATCCCCAAGAGGGACAAAATTCTCCAAATTAGAAACCCCTATATGAATATTTGACTTTGACAGACTCACAGGGTGAGAAACAATGTGCCTTTGATTTTCATGTCCAATAGAAGAATCTACGTTATCAACATTAAAATTAGCAAACTTTGAGGGTCAAACTACCTTATCACCAAATGACAATCCTTTAAGGGTAGTAAATAATGAAGAATCCATAACCACAAAAGACTTAACAAACCATTTAGAATCATGAACGATGCTTTGCCGCCAAATCCCATCAATAGATTTTAAATTACAATTGCAAGGAACCACAGAGGATGAAGTAAGTAACACACAAATCTTAACCCTAAAAACCCCATCCTCAAATACTGAATGTGAATGAATAAAATTTCCAAAGGAATCCCCAATTCTTTGTAAGATAATCGGGTCAAAAAATTCATACTGAAGCCCAGGTAGCGAAAACCAAGTAGGGATACTTTTAACAATATCCTGAGAAGCAGAAAAGAGGTTTCCAGTTTTCAACAAATATTAAATTACGACCAAACCAGAAGAATGGCTTTGCCAGAGCTTGTTGCTTAGCATTCTCATAATCAAAGATAACAATGAAAGAGCTCAAAGAAAGAACCTAAAAGTAAAGTGTACCATACCAAAGAGATTGAATCTTATGATGAAGCTTTCAGAGCAAAATATTATCACCCCAAACTTGAATTAATACGGCCAAAGAATGCAAATTCCTATCTTTTTTGTCAAATGGGGCTTCAACCATAGAAATACAAGGTATCGACAGCCATACCTTATCCATCGATTTCTCTTTACCCAAAGGCTTGTCCTTCTCAAGAATGATTGTAGTTTCCACAAATGGTCGTAAAACCCCTGCAGAAGTTTCAACAACCACCTTTTCAGAACCTTCCATGCTTCTAGGGTTATTTCCAGACCCCCCATTTCTCCAAAAATTTGCAGATGAAACCCAAGAAGCTTTCTGGTTAGGCTTTGCTACTTTCTTCTTCTGTAGATGAAAAAAACACTTGAAGTATTGAGACCTCGGCCACCCATTTTTCCTTGTGGCACCACTCCTTCTTCTCTAAAGCAAGCACATCAACCCACTTCCCATTATAAAATACCCATTGCAGAATATGATCACATTGCAGACTAAAGGGATCTAGGGGGGAAGAGGATCACCAAGGGCATCTTCACCCCAACTCGAGTTTTGTTGCAAAACCCTAGAATGTGAAATTTTGCCCAATTCGCACCTATTTAATTAATATTTAGAAAAGGGTTAATGATTAATTCCCTTTTTCTAAATATTAATTATTTAATTGATTGATTTTCATCCTTTAATTTAAATAATATTTATTATTTAATTAAATTCAATTTCTAAATAATTTTTAAAAAAAATTAATTATTTAATTAACTAATGAATTCTTCTAATTTCCAATTCCAAATCCCCAAATTCTAATTTCATTAATTCTCCAAATTCAAATTCTAATTCTTCTAATTTCATTAATTCTCCAAATTCAAATTTTGATTCTTCTAATTTCATCTAATTTCATTAATTCTCCAAATTTAAATTCTAATTCTTCTAATTTCTTTTAATTCAAATTCTTCTAACTTCTCTTAATTTCAAATACATGTGCATGATTTCAAAAATCAAAGTCAAGTTCTAAATATATTCAAATAACAAATTGAATTTAAAATAAATTCAATATTTGAATTAAATCTCATGCAAAGATTTAATTGAAAATCAAAGTCAAAGTGCAAGATGAATTAATTAATTAAATCAATTATCTTTCCAATCTTTATTTCTATCTTCCACTTTGATTTTTTTCAATCAGTTAACTATTCAATCTATTTTAATTGATTAATTACATCATTTTATTTAATTCTCTCCAATCATTCTTTTTCTATATTCTAGTTAGCTTTTTCTAAATAAATCTTTCTTTGTCATCAATTAATTATCCTCCAATCATTCTTTCATCTTTCAATCAGCTTTTTTTCTCAATCAGTTAACTCATTTATCTATTCAATCTAGTCTATTCCACCTCCAAATCAGCAGTTCAACTATCAATCAGCATGTGAGCTCACCTGAGTTCCACCTCTTAATCAATATGTTCTACCTCTCATTCAATCCTATCCAATAATCTATAAATTGAGCATTCAATCTCCATTTTCAAAAATCATGAACTTTGAATCTTTGTGTCATTCGCAGGTTGCCAGCATGATATCTGAGAGCCACCATACCACAAAGAGGAGAAGAGCAATGGAAGCTATATGCAGTCTTGGAATAGAGGGAATTGATTGATATATCTTATATTCTTGTTTCTTTTTTAGTATTATTCCATTGTATGTTTGTTTGAAATCCAATTAGGATAAGGATTTGTGATTTCCCTTTCATTCCTATTTGATTTGCATTTAATGAATTTTAGCATGCGACAGCCACCTAGACACCCTTTTTCAAGTTGTAGGTGTAGGTATAGGACTCTAGTGGATGCACGAATTTTGAGACCGATAGAAGACACAAAGATAGTCTCAAGGCTAGAATCTGATCTCAGATCTCAGCGGCAGGGGTGTGGTTCCTTAGGATAGGACCAAGGCGTGGCACCTTGGTCCCTAGTTTTTTTCAGTTTCAGGTGTCAGATCTGCATACCAAACCCTCAAGACCCCAGATTTAGAAGACCAGCTTCCTGTCAATAGAGGGATGGGGGTGCCTAATGCACTAGGATCTATCAATTATGCATCAATCTTAGTAGCAAGCGCACCTCTGAGTCCATTTCATAGCTCTACTTTATGTCTCTCAGTTTTAGTTTGTGTCAAATCTGCATTTTCAGTTTAGTGTGCTTTGTTTCTCATCTCCTAGTTTAGTTGATTTTTGCATTGCATTTTACACATCTACTCCTCATTTATAGAAAAGGAATAGTAACCCTAAGAGATATTCCTTGACTCTCTATTCCCTACAAGATGTAGTCAAAGTGAGATATCTCCCTAGGCTCTTTTGTATTTCACTATGTGTACATGAGAGTGGGAATAAGTCTTAGTTACTTGGTTCCATTTTTGTGCATCACAGGTACTAAAATGAGTTTTCCCTCCTCGTCCAATGGTGGCAACTCGGAAGAGGGAACCACAATATTCCCTAACACCTTCTAGAGGTGTGATACATGAAACACATTGTGAACCTTGAATTCTACCAATGACTCAAGCACATAAGCCACCTTCCCCACTCTCTTGATAATCCTAAGAGCATCATAATACTATGGCTTAAGTTTCTCGGCCCCACTCTTCTTGAGATTGGACTATCTATAGAGTTGTAGTCTCGATTAAACCATATCACCCACCTCAAAAGTTCTCTCCACTCAGTGATAATCAACATATATTTTTTGTTTATTTTGTGCCTATTTTAGATTCTCCATCAAATATTTCATGATATACTGGCTCTCCTAAAGTACATCTTTATCCTTGGGAACTTTACTATCACCAAATAATAGATCTAGGAAGCTTGGAGCCTCCTATACATAAAGTGCTATAAATAGTGAATCTTACTATACATGTGGTAAGTCATATTGTAACAATACTCATTGAGATATGACCACTTTACCCATGTCTTATGTTGTCGTGCAATGTAATTTTTCAAATACCCCTCCACCTATTTATTTACTAGATCTTTGTTTGGCCATCAGTCTCAGGGTAATATGAGGTACTAGGAGTGATCTCATTCCCACTCAACCTGAATATATCCTACCAAAACAAACTCAATAACTTTATGTCCATGTCGCTGACTATGTTCTTGTGCAAACCATGTAATCTAGAAACCTCCCTGAAGAATATATCAACCACCTATATTGTTGTATATGTTGTGGAGATCTAAAAGAAATGTGCAATTTTTGTCAAGTGATCAACAACCACGTAAATATTTTCCTTACCCTGCACCTTAGCTATCCCAATGATGAAGTCCATAGATATACTTTCCCACTTTTGGTTGGGAATAAACAGGGCTGCAATAACCTTGCTAGAAATGTGCGTACATACTTGTTCCGCTGGCATGTGGGACATTTTCAAACATATTTATGGACTGCATTCTTGATTCATTTCCACCTAAACCTCTCTCAGATATTCATGTATGCCTATCCAGGGTGAGTATCCATAGGTGTGCCATGAAAAGTCCTCAACACCTTCACCTTAAGAGATTGCTCTCTGAATTAGGCACCAAATAAATCCTCTCCTTCATGATCAAGTAATTTACCACTGAATACCTATCATCCTAAATAGTGCCTTCAATAACACTTGATTCCCAAGATTCCTTTGCATACTGGGTTAAAATATCCTCCCTCCAATCAAATTCAAACTCTACTAGAGTGCACAAATGAGGTCTCTTGGAAATTGGATCTACTACTACAATTTTCTTTCCTTTGACATATACAATGTGAAATTCATAGGCATGTAAATTACTCACCCACTTTTGTTGTTTGTCATTAAAATCTCACTAGTTGAGAAAGAATTTGAGGCTATTGTGGCTGATTTTAATAGTGAAATTCCCTCCCACAAGATACTGTTTGAATTTGGCAACCGCATGCATGATGCCCAACGTCTCTTAGTTGTATATAGAGAAGCTTTTCTTTATTCCTCTCAACTTTGAGCTCTTGACTGTATGGGGTGCTTTTCCTACATTAGCACAACTCCTATCCCTTCTCCTAATGTGTCACACTCCAATTCAAATGGTTTGGATAAATCTAGAATATCTAATATTGGGCAAGAAAACATCCTTACTTCAAGTGATAAAAGAATCTATGTCACTCCTCAGACCTTGTAAACACTCCCTTTTTAGTGAGGTCAGTGAGTGGAGCAGAAATATGTGAAAAATCCTTCTTGTGTAGAAACCACAAAGATCAAAAAAACCTTTGAGTTGTGTGAGATTTGTAGGGGGTGGCCAATCCATGATCGCCTTAATATTTTTGGAGCCAACACTAACTCCCTCTGAACTTATTATGTGTTTGAAATATAGAGATACTGACATTCTGAATTCACACTTTGATTCTTTGGCAAACAATGACTCTACCTCAAGTATTCCCAAAACCTCATCTAAGTGTCACAAGTGTTCCTCCCATGATTTTCTATATATAAGGATATCATCAAAGAAGATAAATACAAACTTGTGAAGCTGTTTCTGGAAGACCATGTTCATGCAGGATCAAAAAGTGGCAGGGGCATTGGTTAACCCAAAGGGAATAACCAAAAAATCAAAGTGGCCAAAGTGACATTTGAATATTGTTTTCTCAATGTCCTATTCCTTGACCCATATCTAGTGGTGCCCTAATCTCAATTCTATTTTAGAGAATAGACTGCACCATGGATCTCATCAATGAGCTCATGAATCCTAGGTATAGGGTATCTATTTTTTATAGTTTTCTTATTTAGTTCCCTATAATAAATGGACATCCATATAGTCCCATCCTTTTTCTTGACTTAAAAAACTAAAGATGCAAAAGGGCTCTTACTAGGTCTAATGTGGCCCATCTCCAACAACTCATTAATTATTTTTTTGATCTCATCTTTGTGTCTCTTTGGATACCTATAAGGAGACACAATAACTACCTCAACCCCCTCTTCTAAGTCAATTACATGCTTGATACCTCTATCTGGGGGTTTACCTTGAGGTATGTTGCTACAAACTTTTCTTTTCTAAGTGAGAAAATCATGTAGCTATGAGGGACGAGATCGTTTCTCCTCCCATGTCATTGTGGGCATAACCACACACTCTACTACCCACTCTATCTGATCATGTTTAATATTTTTTTCCATCCTCATAAGAGATATTACACGTAGACCACCATCTAAAATCCCTCTAAGCACATGCTTCCTGTTGCCAATCTTAAACTTATCACCATGGTGTGAAGATTGAGATATAACTCTCAAATAGACTGAAGCCATTGCATACCTAGAATCACATCCATCTCTCTAATATCAGCCACATAAAAATATGCCTAGAATTCATAATCACCTAGATGTATGGGAATATTAGAAATCCTTCTCTTGCAAATGGTGGTGGTTCCATTTGTAATCCTAACTCAAAACCCCTCAAAATCCTTAGATCTGAAACCTCTCCTAGCCACCAGTCCCCCATCTATGAAATTGTGGGTGGCTTCTATGTCAAACAAAGTGATTATCATTCAATCATTGGGGACACCTCACATTTGAAAGGATCCCTCTTTCTTAGTGCTATAAAATTATGCTAAAGGGTTTATGTCTAACTTATCCCTCTCTGGAGCCTTTGATTGAACTATCACCATCTAAATCACCTAAATCCAAACAATGGTCCAAATTTGCAGACTCGTCAGCTGAAAAATACTCTATTTGTTTTGCCTTTCCTTGGGCTGCACAATTGTGTGTAGGATCCCAAGGCTCCCTATAGTGAAAAAAAAGTTTCTTCCTTCTAATTTCATTCAACTAATCTCTATCAAACCCAGATGGACTCTTTTGGGGTTGTTTGGAATCTTTTTGAAAAAATTTGTATCCTTATCATTCTTATGAGTGAATCCCTTGGACTGGAATTTACCATGTGATATGGAAGAATCCATATGTATTGCTTTCTTAGTGGAAACTTGTAATTAATTATATTAAATGCCTTAATCCACCATCTCAATGGGTTTGACAACCCATCCATAAAGAGGACCATAAGTCTCCTCCCAAATACGTCTATAACCAAAACTACAAGTCTCTAAAAATATGTGATGTAAGTATCAACCAGTCCCCATTGTTTCAGTTGTACCAACTCCTTAAAATGAAATTCTATATTCTTCTTACCAAACCTCTCAATAAATCTCTTTGTAAAATCTGCATAGGAAGTAATCATGTCATGTCCCATTGTGACCATCTTGTGGGGCCACCACTCATGTGCTATGACATCAAGATGTATTATATCATACTTAAATAGCTTCTTCTTCAAGCATCGAATTAAGTTAAAAATATTTATCTACCTTCTAAACTCATGCACGAGTTGTTGACTTTCCTAAACTGTCATAGTATGAGAGTGTTATTTTTCCCACCTTCTTCTGTAATTCATAGTTTTATGTCATGTTTTATGTGAAAGGTCTATGTTTCATCCCAACATCAATATAATCCCTCAATGATATATCAGCCTAAAACTCAATACATCAACTCTCCCAATCACACCTGAATTGGTCCTACAATTTTGTAATTTGGGGCTCAACATCAATTTGTGGTTGAATCTTGGGTAGAAATTTAGCATAAGAGGCCTAGAGGCTATCATTATGGCTAGCTAATCTCCATTTCCATCATGCACTGAATCCTCTCTCTCTCCATTGTTGCCTCTATTGTTGCCTCCATTATTTATATGATTCACATTATTTGCATTATACCACCAACATTAATCCCCATTTGCATGGCCATCACTTGCATCAAAAGGTCCACCCGCTAATTTTGTTCTTGATCCCTTTGTATTGCAACTTCATATCCTCTAGCCAAGGTCTCTAACAAGTTAATAAAACATTCTTCACCCAGATCTCATTGGTTTGTGTTTTGGGGGTTTCTATTATCAATTGTGCTTTCTCTTGTGTTGGAACCTATTGTACCTATATTTATTGATCTTACATATCAAAAGGCCACTGCTCCCACTGTTCAACTTCCATTTTCCTTAATATTTTTTGGTATCTCCCTTCCCTATAATTGGCTCTCATAGAACATGCTCAAAACTACCAAAAACTAACATACAATGCCAACCCACTACTCCAAACAGCTTCAAACCAACATGCAAGAGTTACTAACTTCCCAAAATGGCCTAAACCTGACATGCAAGCAATTAGGTCTATGTAAATCACATATGCAAGTGATGTTCTCTCACATGTAAACATAAAATGGTAGGATATTTTTCTTTAATACCACTATAATATACACCCCCATTCTAATTTTTTTTATTTTTCTATTTTTCCTTTTTTAACTCTCCCCATTTTCTACTTTTTGGGGGTTTTAGTTTTTGAAACAACAATGCTAAAATTCAAAAATCTTACAAAATACCAAAAACTAGAAATATTAATATACATATGAAACTTCTAAATGATATTTTCAATGATTCGAAACAATACCCATATAGATTTTCTCATTACCTTGCTTTAAAACATGTTTTCTAACTACTCTTACAAAATGCATATATAGTAAATATAATAGTAAATCCCAACCTCAAAATATGGTTTCCAATGTGCAAGGATATGACTGATTTTAATGTGTACAATGGTTGCAGTGAAATCTAGTTTTAACCTCCTTCAACTTTCATGCAAAGAACTCAAACTCCCATACACCCTTCATCTAAAAATCTCCCTTACTAAAACAAATTGAACACTTGTAATACTAAAAATTGTTTGAATTCTCTATGGAAATCTCTCCTGCAAATCCCTCAGAGAAGTATCTTTCAAATCTGCAAGGAATGTTAATTGTAGGGGTTTTCATCCTTACAAACCCAGATAGAAAAGCCCTCAAGAAATTAGAAAATAAAGTATCAAAATCCAACATGCCCCAAAATGAGTTGCCAAGTCCATTAAATTCACTCCCACACTTGGTTGCCCAAAAAAAGGAGGTAATTCTTCTTTTAATTTTGATTTAAAACTCTATAAATTCCCCAAGAGGGGCACTCATCCCTAGGAGACACTTTTTACCCTTTTAAAAACAACTTATGATGTCTTGTGGTCTTTTTAATAAATCACTTTATAACATTAAATAATATAAGTCAAATATTTAATTTAACTTTAATGTTCAACATTATTTAAAAAAAATACTATAGACCATATCAAGAATGGGCTCAACACTAAAAATGTCATCTCCCAATAAAAGACTACTACCAACTGGCCCAACCATGCCCTAGGACCAACTTACTAAAAATAGTACGTAGAGGGAAAATCACTCAAAAGTCCAAGAGACAACTTGAATCCATCGGCAATGCTCTGCTAACCATCGCACATCATGAAGTCCCCTCATCAAACCTTTTCTATCCTACGAGAACCCCGAAGAATAAGCTAATGGTCACAACCCAATAAACACCTTAGGAAGGGGGAATTACACTTTTTCCTTTATATGATGTATGGTGTGGGACTGCAACATATAGAGGAGGAATAGGAGTAGGAATAATTCCAATTCTAGGATGAGGAGAAGGAATATCCATACGTGAAGTGTCTTTAGGTTTACTCAAGGCTGATATCATCTCATTTTTCCATTTTTGATAGGATGGGAAAAGGATATTTGTTTGTAGTTTCAAAGGTTCAGGTTGTTGAGGGCAAAAGTAATCAAGGGTGAAATTTCCATGTCTTGTTGTGGTTTGGTAAAGGCTGTGATTAATATTGATACTATGCCCATTATAAGGGAACTTCAAACACTTATGAATGGTAGAAGTGATAACTTTCATGGAAGAGAGCCAAGGATGTCCCAACTTCAAATGAAATTGATTGAAGGTAGGGATGATAGAAAAGGTAACTGCTAAACACTTAGTACCAACCTCAAATGGTAGAGTGATAGAGCCTATTGTAGGACAAGTGAAACCATCGTGCACCTTGATCATAACATTGGATTTATCATTTTTTTCTTGATGCAATTGTTGAGTAAAGAGATATTCTTTAGTAATAACATTCACCATACATACTAGATCAATGAGAACTCCTTGTGAGAGATTTCCTTTAATCTTTGTAGTAATGTATAATGGTCTATCAGTTGTTGCAATAGTCTCCCTAGAATCAATGGTAATGCATGGTTCAATTTTAGGTGTGGATTGTTCAATAAGGTTCAAAGTGGTGCTTAATTTTATACCCACATCATTAGGAGTAATTGTGAGTGGCTTGGATTCAATGATAATAGTATAATGAGAAGACAACAAATTAGTAAAGATTTGTAAATTCTGATTAGGAGGTATCACAAATTTGTTTCCTTTATCATTCATGCCCTCCATGGATATGATATTGGAATCAATAAGGTCTTAGATCTTATTCCTCAACTTGGAAGACTTTTTAGTAGTATGGCTAACTTTCCAATGGTATTGGCAAAAGGATTTATGGTCAAAACAAGCTAGTAAAGGCTTAGAAATATCTATATGTTTGATTGGAGGAAGTTGCAAGACATTAGTGTTCATCAATCTAATAAATATACTCTATAAGGATTCAGAAAGATAAGTTAATGGCTTTCTAAAGTATGATGATAAATGAGCCACACTTGGTGTTGTGGATATCACTTGTGTGTTTATATGATTGGAAGAGTTGTCATTGATCTTTGTTTTCCTTTTGAAACTTTTTCAACGATTGCTAATTTCTTTGATTCTTATCAACTAGAACCATTGAAGAAGAGGATTAAAACTGGCCCACTTGAAGCTTTTAATTATGAAGCATTGTACACAATTGTGTGAAAGATGAAAATTCAAAAAATAGAAGCTTGTCTCTAATATATCTTTGTAAATTAGTAATGAAATTTGTTTGAGCATCACCATTGGGCACAAGATAAGAAACATTTTAATGCAAATGTTTATATCTGCCAATGAAACTATTCACTTTTTCTGTAACTCCTTGTTTATAATGAATCAAATCAGTCAAAGTAATTTGAGGAGAAATATTATTTTGAAATTGTTGAATGAATGTATTATCCAATTGTGAAAAGGAAATGATATAAAAATGAGGCAAAGATAAATACCATTGCAAATATTTCTCTAAAAGTGCGAGTAATTTTTTTTCCATAAGTATATGATCATGAGAGAAATCATTACACAAGGTTTGAAATGTTTTCACACGAGTCAAGGGGTTGCATTTTCTATTATATAACTCCAATTGGGGAATTTCTACCTTCTTAGGAGCAACTGCACAAACCAGATCATTGGATAGTGGGTTAGCTACATCATATGTGGGGATATTAAACTTAGATTGGGTTAAAGAAACCAATTGTTGTTGCAAGGATAAGACACTTTGAGCTAGGTTGTTGATAGTGGATTTAGTACATGAGTTAGAATTGGATATGTTGGATTGTGATGGAGTAATGTTGTGATAGGTGGATGGAGGTTGAGAATATGGAGGTAGAATATTATGTTATGTTGGCAAAGGAGATGGTTGGGAAACAAATAGAAGACTAACAAAAGGGTGTATGTAGGAGTATTGATTAATAGGATCGCCCCCCATGACTAATGTGTAGGATTCACATTTTGTGTAGAAGTGGTCATGACAGAAGATTTATATGTAGACACATTAGGAAAGGATGTAGGCATAGCGATGGAATGCTCAACTTGATTTGTTGGATTAGAATAACCAAGAGCCTAGGAACAACTTTTTGTTGGCATAACCTTGGTATCAAAAATATGAGAAATTCCACACAACACTTCCACACCATTTTCATCACTTTGAACTATTCTCTTCAACCCTTCAATCAAAGGGATTCCCTCACTATTCAGATGTTCTTGACCCATCCATTGTTTAAGCTTATCCAACTCATGGTCAAGCTTCCCCAATTGGTCAATAGTAACCCTAGTTAATGAGTCATC
The DNA here is from genome assembly GCF_030272615.1 of Cryptomeria japonica. Taxonomy (NCBI): domain Eukaryota; kingdom Viridiplantae; phylum Streptophyta; class Pinopsida; order Cupressales; family Cupressaceae; genus Cryptomeria; species Cryptomeria japonica. Next base: position 386,631,964 of record NC_081409.1, read on the forward strand.
CTCATCATGAGAAGTGCAAGGGGAATTCTACTCCATAATGTTAGATATCTCTTGTATAGGGATTGAGGATTCACCCAAGTTCCCATGGAATAGATTAATCAACAAAGGCTCACCCCCCACACTATTTAAACTTTGAGAAGCCTTAATTATATAACTTCTTCTCATGGAGATGTTGGATGTAGGTGAAAGGGTAACTAAACTTATGCATAAAGAAGGACAAATTGAGTGGATAAACTCTAAATGCAAGCTAAATAGATGATTAAACAATGCAATTTCCTTATAAAATGATTGATTAACTAATAATATGTTCTAAATAAATGATAGATGTGATAACTAAATGCTTTTAAATCTAAAAATAACATGTAATATTAACCAAATATGAGCATATAAATAAAAAATTATGCAACTCACAAGTCAATTTTATCAAAATAAACTAGGGTTTTATGAATTAAACCTCTTTTTTTAATGTCAATTAAGTGCATAAATGATATTTTTCAGAAATTAATGCAAATATGAATTGATTAAATGCATACAAATTATATCTGAAAACAAAAATAGAATTAATGCAAGCACAATGTCGCATTCACCAAAATGTGAAGTGGGGAAAATAGGTTTTCACGAGTTAGGCTATGAATCCACTTATTTTCACCAAGTACATTAAAAGGGAGAGAGAACACATACATCCAACCCCAACAAGGAAATGGGTTGAATAATGATTGAATTTTTCGGTCCTTTTTGTTTTAGTTGAGAGTGCTTAAAAGAGATTTGAAATTGAATGCTAGATCTAGGGTAAATGATAGGAATTTGACATAAAATGAAATAAATAGCAAGCTATAGGTACAATATGAAAACATGGAGCTAGATCTAGGCAAAAGGAACAGAGAGGAACCTGTTCTTGAAAATTCAGCTCAAAAGTGTAGGACTTGTTGATGGGCCTTTTATACTCACCTACATTTAGGCTTCATGAAGGTGGAGCCTCTCTTGAAAAGAGATAGGATTACAAAATTTGTGCTCCCCAAGGTCATGTTTGTTGGGTCACAATGATACTTGGGTAACTTAGGGTTCATATGACTTGTTCAGTCAAGGTGGTCTTGTTGGTTATAGAAGACACTCATGTGGGTTGCTCAGAAACAAAATATAAAAGATATGAAGATAAGGGAGGAACAACAATAACCATGCAAACTTGTTAAAACAAAGATAATACTTTCAATAATTAGATTGTATCAATAACGAATTAGATAGCAACATATGAAACTTATATCTACATATGAGGTCCATGATCTCATGTGCAAACAAAGCTGGTTAAACAACTTCACATGCATAACAATAAAAATCCACAACATTCATAACATTCATGCTATCTAAGATGAGAGAAGATATCAGATTATAGAAATACCAACACCATTCAACATAGATCATGGAACAGATGATCTACAATAGCAATGTGCATTTATTGTTTATAAAGGAATAAGAGTACTAGTGAGCACTGATACTTGGCAAGTTTAACAAAGCTTGAAACTAAAAAAATGTTGGAAATGAAAATCCTAAGCTAGGGCCTCAAATATTCAATTTTTGGACCCTTGAATTTGCCTGATTAATCATATTTATAGTGTTATGCCTCATATTTCCTAGGAACAAATCATGCCTAAAATCTAGTTACAAAATGGTGGGAATCACAGTTAACATGCAAGTTTCTACCTTTTGAGCTCCACTTAACTACCACTACATGTCACAAGACAGTGAGTCTTCTACAAGTGCAACTGTTTTATAATCTCCACGTGTGCATGATAAGTGTGACCAAAGTATCATTAATGGATTGTAGTTACCAAGGAGCGCACTGGAATTTAACCTTCTATTTGTTGCTTGTTCTTCTTGTAACTATAGTAGTTTTTAATGTAGCAGTCTACTAAAGCAGAAGGTAGATCAGATACATACTCAGTTTGAAACTTGGAAACTCTTAATTTTTTCTTTATATCTTCCAACTTGTCAGCCATTTCATCTATCTATGAAGCTTGATGACATTGAAAAATCAAATACATGTATCTATCCATAGTTGTAACTTCAAATCCCATTGCCTAAAAACTGTCTCTCAGTAAAATGTTACATCTTGCATCAAATTGATGTCATACTTGCCCAGCAACTTTATTAAAAATTTCTCATACTATAACAACATACCTAAAAGGGGTGGGTGTTCCTTGAGTATCTTGGTTCTGCATTGATTTATTATATCTATTTTCAACTCTAAAATATCAATACATGACTGTAGACTGACGATGCTTTCACCTCCTAAAAAATCTTCTTTTGTTATTACATCTTCTCCCAACCTCTTGATCTTCTTGAGAACCTTGGCCTACTTTGAAAATTCATCAAGCTGTGTTTCCCACTGTGTAGAGCAAAGGATGAGGGCTTTCTCTCTGAGGTGAGCATCCTTGTATATCTCCATAGTATCCTGTAAGAATTCCCTTACCTTTCTCAACTGATCTTCCATCTAGGTCTTGACCAAGGTTACTACCTTTCTCATTTCATAGAATACTTTCACTTCCTCTTGTGGGAGAGTTGAGGTAGATGGTAGAGAATCACTTGACCTTGAATCTAGTGGTTTTGACATCTCAAGTCAAAATTATTTGTAATGTCATAGTTGTGCCTTGACCGTTTTCTTAGATTTATGTTATTTTTCTATTCTTGTTTTTATAGAGGTCGTAGTCATGTCTAGCAAAGCTATCTCTCCCCATTTGGTCTGCTTGCCAAGGTTAACTTGTGAAATATGGTATTTAGGGGAGGCTTGTTTATCTTCTTTCTCTCCTTGCACTAGAGCAAAAATGCTAGCTATAACATCACCTTAATCACTCCTTGAAAGATGATGGAGAGTTTTGGCCCTTTTGACCCTCCATGGAGACTCGGTTATTGCATCTTGTTGTTTGCCTTGGGTGGTGACTTCAGCAGTTACCACGTGGGATTCTATTTGTTTCTCTTTCTCTCCCTCTTCTTGTTTCTCCTCATTTGCAGGCTTCTCATGTGGTTTTTTTTGTTTGAGATCCTCATGCGGTGGTGGGGGTTGTGAGATTTGTTGAGCGAGGTTTGCTTGAAGAACATGTTCATGACTTAGTCGTTGTTGCTTAACAAAGACTTTTAACTTTTCACCAACCTCTTGCTCAAAAGCTTGTTTGTCAGTTTCTTCCTAATGTTTTTGCTTATCCCCTTCTAATTACATAAAGAGAATTTCTTGGTCTTGCGGGGTGAGCACTATCCACTCATCTTGCTCATGAATATCCATTGTTTCATCATTTCCTCCATATGTTTGAGTCTTTTGTAATGCCCCTACCCTAGTCGGCCTTGTAAAACCCATTTGACCTTAGTTGACTTCCTATGTGGCATTCTTGAATGGTTGATTTACTGCGATGTAATGTTGTAGATTAGATAATATAAATAATTGTGCATACCTATTATTGTTCTTTCGCATTGATTCTTGTGTAAATGTAACTATTCCCTAATTCTTGTTATAAATCTCGAGCTAACGCCTTCATTGAATATGTATAGAAATGTATGCTTGCGTGACTCATGGTTGCAGGAGATTGCAGGTACTATATCACCTTGGTGTGAGGTTCATCTCCTTCAAGATTCGCAGGGTTGAGTATACCTCCTTCATCCTTAGAATTTGGATTAGGTGGCCATAAAACTCTCATCTTGCCTTAGCCATGATCAGGTGAGTGTCATTCGTAGGGTTCCTTTGTCGTTTGGGTTGCGTGTCGTGTGATTGGTGGACTTTCTTGGTTTGTGTGCCTTGCGTGTGGAAAATGGAGTATTTTATCCTAAGTATTTAATTCAATTTAATGTGTGGATGTACACATTAGTAATTGAGAAATTTAAAATAGATAGTTTTCTTTTATATGATTAATCGTTAATTTAAGAGATCACTTTATTTATAATTGTAGCAAGCTTAAGTATGTAATTTGAATTAATGTGTTCATTTACGCATTAGTAGTTGAGAAATCAAAATAAATTAATCATTAATTAAAAGGATCGCTTTATTTAGGTTGTAGCGAATTTAATTTAATGGTTAGTTTTAAATAATGAATTTAATTAGTTATGCATTTTTAAAAAAAGGGGAAATATTTAAAGTTATTTGAAATATAATTAATTTTTCCACTTTTGCATTTTGGAAAAGAAAAGGGTGAATTTTATTATTTAAAGAAAATCATTTTAATTTGTAAAGTTTGATATAGTGTAAAAGATTGAGTTTGGAAATTAATTTAATTTAAATACTTTACCCTTGTCAATAGTTCGAAATATAAATGTTGGCTTAATTAATATTGAGAAAATTAAAATTAAGATTAAATAAGAGAGAAGTATATGAATTAGAAAATCAAGTTAAAATAATTTAAAAGTTGAAAAGAATTATTACTTCTTTTTATTTTAAAAAGGGCTTAAATTTCAAAATTAGAAATTAGGTCAAAATTGGTTCCCATTTAACCTAGGTTGAAAAATATTGTTGGGGGGTTGTTGAATTTTTGGAAAAAAATGGTCAACGCTTGCGGAGTCATACTTTAACATTGGCGCATTGTCTCATTTTAGAGTTTTGCATCGCATTAACATTTTCTCCTATGTCACGCACTTGGTCTTTATCATTTGCAAGCATCGAGTCCTTCTTCTTCATTCTTCATTTATCTCGCTCTCGAATTTGGTCTTGTCGACAATAATCTTCAGTCATGATTTTGGTCAATCTTATCCTGTCGCATCAATGTGCGTATTCATTTGTCATCATTTTGGACATCATCAATCCTAATTAGGGTTTTTTCCTTTTACCAATCTTGTCATCATGCGATCGATTTGTCATTGATCGCTATCATTATCAATCTTGTCATTTTGCGATCAATTTGTCATCGATCATCATCCTTCTCAATCGTGTTAATTTGGATCAATTTGTCATTATTCATTGGTGCATTTATCAATCAAATCATTTATCACATTGATCATTTATCAATTCAAAATCATGATCGAATCAACATCAAATCAATTTTATATCAAGACCTAATTGTCATCCTTGCATTCCTAATTTATCTTCTAGGGTTTTATGATTTATTCATTTAACCTTGTTTGTCATTTTCTCTCCATTTTCTCCCTCTAGGTTAAATTATTTATTTATTTATCCTAGGTCTTCGTGTCACAATTAAATGTTTAATTTAATTGGCTAACTAATTATTCCTCTTTTTGTGAATTAATTAATAAATGACAAATTATTAATTGATTTACCTAATTTCTCCTAATTTTCTAATTTTTCATTCCCTCTTTGTGAATTAATTAATAAATGACAAATTATTAATTGATTTACCTAATTTCTCCTAATTTTCTAATTTTTCATTCGCTCTTTGTGAATTAATTAATAAATGAAAAATTGTTAATTAATTCACTTAATTTCTAATTTCCTCATTTTCTAATTTTCTAAATTCAATTTCCACCTAATTAATTTCTCTCTAGTCTTTCCCTTATTTTGTGCTTTGGTGGAAGCATGAATTTCTCATGCATCATACTATTGGCATAGCAAGATGTCATAAGCTTCTAGTCCTCTAACCTTTGCATTGGCAATATGTCATAATTCATGACATAGAAGGTGTCATAACCTTCTTTCTTCAACTCAATTTTCCCATTTTGAAATCAGTTGCCTTTAATATCAATTTCATGCTAATCTTGTCTTTTCTCCAATTTATCTATAAATTGGATGAATTTCTTCAATCCTGATCTAATAATCACATTATCAAAATAATCACATTATCTAATAATCACTTTGTCGAATAAATCACACTTTGAGTACTCTTGTGCTAATTGTCAATCTTGCTTTCACATTAGGTTTATGCACTTGAAGGTGAGATCCACAACAAAAGCTATTTGAAGAAGAAAGAAGGACAATGGAGCCACATGAAGGAGATATTCAGATCTGCATTTGGTTTGCTTAACTTTTAATCTTGAATGTTTTGCTTTCATGTCTTTATTGAGTGTGTTTAGGATTGATCATTGCATTTGAGCTTTCGTGATTGAGCTAGATTAGTATTTGTTATTTGCTTGTGATGATTTCCAGATTCCTAGCTACAATTAAGATTAAATAAGAGAGAAATATATGAATTAGAAAATCAAGTTAAAATAATTTAAAAGTTGAAAAGAATTATTATTTCTTTTTATTTTAAAAAGGGCTTAAATTTCGAAATTAGAAATTAGGTCAAAATTGGTTCCCATTTAACCTAGGTTGAAAAATATTGTTGGGGGGTTGTTGAATTTTTGGAAAAAAAAATATGGGGATGGAGATTTGGGGATTTTGGAAGGATGGATTTTTCTACAGCTGCAGGTTGGTCTCTTCTTCAAAATTCTTGCCAGGAATGCTAAAGGAGGTAGGTTTCTTGTTTATCTTTTATTTCATTGTAAATCAAAAGAAAATGTGGTTGGTTCTTCCTCATGAAATTCTGGTTTTTTTTTAAAAAGAAAGATAATCCATGGATGTTCTTAAAATTTGAGTTCTAGTTTTGAAAATATTGGTGGATATTGGATCAAGAATGTTTATATGGTTTTGTGATTTAGCAAATCTTGCCCATTTGAATGTTGTTGGGTTTTTGGGAAAATCATGAACTTGCTGGGAAAATTTCCCCATTTGGTTGTTTTGAACATTCTGGAAAAAATAAATAAATATACATATATGTGGTTGTGACTGAGATTTGGTTTTTAGATGGGTATTATTCTAGTTTATTTTGGGTATTGATCTTAAATAAGATCTTATGTTTTATTTTATTAAATCGAAATGTTTTAATTTAGAAAATCCAAAAACATTGGTTTTATAAAATCAAAATTTAAGGAAGAAAAAAAAAAGAAGAGAAAAAAAAAATATTAATAAAAAGTATTGGGGTTAGGGTTCGACGGGCGGAGGAGCCGAAGCTCGGCTCGCACTGCCGCCCCCTTCCCCCCCCCCTTTTCCCTTCCTCCCGCGGTGGTTCCGCAAGGTCCCGCGTTGCAGAGGCCGCAGGGTTTCCCTGTGTCCACAGCGGCCGCAAGAGCCTCTGTGCCCGCGGTGGTGGCCACAAGGGGGAGCTGCGGCCCTCTCCCGTGAAGGGAGGTGGGTCCCGCAGTGACTCCCCATGACTTCTCTTTGTTTTTTTTTTGTTTTTTTTTAAGTTTTTAATTAATATTTTCTTTTAAAGAAAATTTAACAATCATTTTTGCATAATGTAATTTTTGTTTAAAAAAAAAAAATCATATTATTTCTTTTAGTGATTAAATATTATTATTATATAGTTTATTAACAAGGGTTAATAAACATATACTATTTAATATTAAGTTTGAAATCTATGATTTTATTCAGTTCATTTATAAATATACATATATATATAGATATATATATATATATATATATATTAATGAGATTAATATATATTTTTTAATAATAATTAAATGAAAATCATGTATTATCAAATTATTAATTGATTATATTTTATTATCCAGGGGCTAATAATTATATAATGATTAATATTGAAGTTGGGAACCTGTTTAAATGAGGGAAGACTCTTTTGGAAATAGATAGAATAACTCACTTTTATCGAAGATTTATGAAATAAATCATATTGATTATTCGAAGATGTTTAAATTCATATATTATCCAAAGTGCATATTATTTTTGGATTTAGATGTTATAGGACATATGGGAAATTTAGAAAGGGATTACTAAAGTATAGGAGTAAATGGAAAATGGGATATTTAACATTGGTCATTCTAAAAACTCAAATGATATGCTATTGAAATGTCAGAAAATTAATAATGCATTGATTTGAACATGGATAAGTTAATGATAACCTCATTAGAAAAATAAATGGTTTAGTTATGCCCTCCTTTGGTTTGGTGACATAGACAAGAGGAATATGGCAAGATCAAATTTATGTATTATTGACCGAAGTGGTCGTTGTATAGTGGTTGTGTTCGCCTAAATGGCAGAGATGTAATAGACTTGAAACTTATGTAATCATAACTATATTAAATGCCAGAGGGGTCTTGCAGTTGAGCAGACCCAGAGATGTAGCCCTTTAGGGGTGAACTCCGAGATCATATCTGTGTTATGCGATGCTTTTGTTCCACTAGTTTTATTCGTAGTGCTAGCATGTATGGATGCATTTTGTAATTGTATAATGGGGATTTAATGAAGTTAATTTTCAAATGCATGAATATAGTCATCTTGTTAAATGTAGTATTAGGGGTCATAAAAGATTGTAAATATGATTATGGAAAGTATTTTGTTAATGTTAATGAAAACAAGTAAGCATGGAAAGAAAATTTGCTAGGTTACAATTAATGGATTAACTTGTCATAAAGCTAGAAATTTGAATGTAATGGATGGATAACAAATATTCGATTAACTGTTATAATACCTAAATTGAAATCTAATGGAGGCACCTCATTTGGGTATTTACCTTTTTATCTTAGTAAATGAACATCGTCATGTTAGCTATATTTCACTAAATTGGATGAATTCATTTAGTTATTTATGTTATATTCTAAACAAATAATCCCCACCAAATTAGTTTTATAATTGTATGAACTCAATTGGTTATCCACATTTTAACCTTAATAAATGAACATCATCATAATATCTATATTTGAACTAAAATGGGAGAACTCATTCAATTGTTTATATCTTAATCATAGCAAATGTATTTCTTCATATTAACTTTCATTTAACTAAAAAGAGTGAACTCATCGAGTTAGTTATATTTTTATCCCTAATGGATGATCTTCATAGACTATTTACATTTTATCCTCTATAAATGAACTACAACTTATTAGTTGGTTATGTTTAAACCCAAATGAAGGAACCTCGTTTTATTGTTTACATCTTAATCCCTAATGAATGAATTTCACCTTATTAGCCATATTTTAACTACAGAAGATGATCTCATTTGGATGGTTACTTTTAAACCTAAATGAATGAACTTTGATATATTAATTGCATTGTATCTAAAATGGATGGCTCACCAAGTTAACCATTATTAAACCTTAATGGGAGAATTCTTAAGTTGTCTACATTCAAAATTCATCGAGAAAATACCCCCATGTTAGCCTCATCTCCAATCATAATAGATGAACACTTCCTAAATTCTAAAATGTCAATTCATCAAACATACTATATCCTTGTCTTAAGTATTAACTTGTAATTAAGATATCCAACTTAAATGGATCAAATGTCGCAAGTCGAGTTAGGTGTAAGGTTACGTAATCACGTTGGGAAACTCCTTAGGTTCGTTTAGTCTTCTGTTGTGTTATCTAAGCTTTAGATAATTCCAAATTATCTTAATGTTGTGACTTACTATTAACACTCTTATTATTATTATAAAAAAAAAAAAAAAAAAATTTACACTCCGTTTGAGTGTTTTAGCTTTAACCCTTCAGGGTTTCCTGGCGGGGCATTACATCTTTGTGGTTTGAGCTTTAGGTTCTTCATCCAATGCTTGAGTAACCTGATCATGATGAGGGATGGAAGGCACCTATTTTCATGTGAGACTATCCCTTCTCCTAGTAACCATGGGAGAAATTGTCTCATCTTGATCTAAATTTGTCTCAACATTATGAACTATTACATGTTCATGAGATGGGACAAAGGTTGATGTTGGTGTCTAGGTGAGAGGAAATTTTTATTCATTACCTACTTCTTATGATGTACCTTCTCCCATAACAATTCCAATTGCTTGCACAATGGGTGTGATTGAAGCCTATGGTACTGCTTGCAATCTAGTAGTTATTCCATACGCAGTTGTTGTTTTGAGGAGTTGAGACTCCTTCATTTTTGCATCAAGTTGTTTCATCATCTCATCCTTTCCTATGGAAGGTGCAGGAACCTCTGGATCTATAGGAGTATCCTTTCTATATTTGGATCTAGTCCTCCTCGCATACTCCTTGATAGTTTTATACTGAGGATTGCCCATAGCTTTCCCTTTCTTCTTTTCTTTAGATGCACTAGGGTGAATCCTAAGTTTCAATCATTGCATTGTCCTCTCAATTACCTTCTTGGTAATAGTATAAATATCAACCTTCTCTTGTTTTGACCAACTGATTGGAGAGAGGCTCCTCTTGTCGACCATAGTTTTTTTATAGGTTGGGTCGAGAAGCTCACCATCATCATTGAGGTCATTAGGTATATTTTTCTCCACCTTGAAGTTCCTAATTTGGGAAATAGTTAATCTATAGAATCCCCTTTCCCAAGATTCAAAATTGTCTAGCATATCTACCCAAAAATATTCCTAGGCTGGTAAATGGCCTAAATATGACACCAGCATCATTTTCTTGAGCTTTCCAAATGGATCATATCTTTCACGAGCATAATCAAACTCCTTCAAGCTGAGGTCTTGTAGTTAATGAATATCTGCCTTAGCTATTTGTATATTTTGGCACATGTAATTCCCAAGAATGATTGGGAATGTGATCTTGGTTTTGTGCTTGAGGGTCAAAAGAGATTGCAGCCCTAAAATTTGTCTGGCATATTCAAGCATGACGATAAAATTTATGTAGTATCGAGGGAGGTGGAAGGGTTTTCTTATGAATTTGCACGCTTAGATGTAAGTGGAGTTTTGGTTCTAGAGAAACCATGTACCCCATCCTTGTATCATCTTCATAGCTTCAAGAGAGATGTGATATACAACATCACATTTTAATCTACAAATGACTGCATATATGAAGGCATCATTAATTCTTTTGAAGTGGAATTTAGCTTGTTAGATGGGTAGTTGAGTGTCTCATGCTCTTTTTTGTTCAGTTGTCTCTCCTAATTTACCACTGGTATTCAACCCTGGGTATATGCCACTTCTTGCCACCATCCAAATTGCATAAGAAGTCATGAAAAACTTCTTTGTTTCTAAAATGTTGTACATTTGTTCATGGATGTTGTCTAAAATGATTTGTGCCCAATCAATATTCCTTGCCTATCATGATAGTATGAATGTAGTGGAACATTCATAAGTGGTAGCATGTCTGCAATCTAGTTTTCTGGAGGCCTCACTAAGCATGATAATCAAATCCATCAGTGTATCTTTGAAATTTTCCCTCAAAATATTATCACTAGCCTTCAGCCACGATACCCTAGATTCATCAAGCCAAGCTCCATTTATATGACGTTTGTTTTTTGTGACATTCTTGTTAAATATTTTAATTTCTTCCTCCTCTATGGTTTGGAGAACCTCCTCATACTGAGGAATACCAATAGTCATACCAATAATGTTGGGTGAGAGATTGACTACCACATTTCCTTTTGTATCTTTTCCCTTCCCGGTGTCCTTATCATAATGCTGGGTTATAGAGAGGATCAATTCTAGAGATTACATTGCTTAAGGGAAAATGGTGGCTTCCACAAGCCTAGACCCCTAAATTCTACTATATGGTGCATTGAGGTTTGGTTGAGCCATCTCTTTCTTGATATAATATATCTCAATGTGTCATATCTTTGTATCTGTAACACAGTGCACCTCATTCTCAAACTTAGACACCAAGGTTTGACTCTGGTACTGATACTTCATTGTTGTCGGGTTCTTCTTGAGATTAACCTCGTTCCTTCTTTTCTTTCTGGGTGTAGCTGATGTTTCCATAATATTAATTTAGTTTGCACAAAAGGATATACATGATCAATACCATATCAAATTCATTTAAAAATAATAGACTTTGGAATCTCGGGTTTCGAGGTCGATAGAAACCCTGCATGCATGATTTTGGGATCCTGGGGTTCTGGGGTCCCAAAACTTAAAAAATCAACAAAGGGACTCACCTCAAAGTTCCAAAACTCTAGGGTGAATTGGTCAGGAAAAACCATTGCTTTGGGATCCCAAAATCTAGGGGTCCCAAAATGGACAGGGTGGCAAATGGGGGAGGACTTCGAGATTTGGGGGTTTCAGAGTTTCAGAGTCTTTGAAAGGTCAATTGGGAACTAACTTTGGGACTCTGGGACTTTGGAGTTCTGAAGTGCACAAGGAACAACTTTAAGACTACCTTCAAGACTCTGGCAACCCGGAGTTTCAAACTTTGCAAAAGGGCAACACAAGGCAAGGGACTCAAGGATCCCAGGAACCCAGGGTTCCGGAGTTGGGAGCCACCGATAAAAAGAAACTTTGTAATCCTTGAAACCCATGGTTTCAAAGTTAAAGGGTTGGCCAAAAGGTTCTGAGATCTTGGAAATCCAAAATCCCAGAATGAGGGAGGAAAACCAAAAAACCCTAACTATTGAAGAAGATCTATTTATTTGCAGGAAAAGAAACCCTATACTACGAAAAGATGCAAACAAGCACGCAAAATGAAAGGAAATGTTCAACAAAAATAACAAAGTAGGAAGAAAACATCCACCTGGATAGCAAGAAGAAAGGAGACAACGCTACTAAGGGAAGACTAAATCGCTAGGAAGAACGGAGTACTCAAAGAGGAAAGGGCTCAAATAAGCTTAAACGCTCCTTAAATGGATATTTATAGCCTTCCTTGAGCACACTGTTGGTATTTTGGATATGTTGATATGGTTTTGTCATTGATGTCAACACCTATTAACACTTATCAACTCTGGCACTTTGGAGAATTGGCAATGTTCACCGTCAAGCGACTTTATGCACAGTCACTGGTATCTGGTACACCGGCACTTGGAATGACATGGAAAACACTTGGTTAAGTCGAAGACATCATTTGGACACTTTGTCTTGGAGATTTGTTCATTGGTTTGCATATTTACAATTATCGGCAAATAGGTCCAGAATAAGCACCGACAGGCTTATCTATTCCAGATCAGCAATGGCACGCTTTGGAAATGATTTTGTTGTTATTGTAAATGAATTAAGCTGACATGTTGAATTGGATATTGCATCAGTTATTAATTTACTTGTAATTGTTTTATTGTAATATCTTTTAGAGCCAGCCTACTAAAATTGGTCTTAGGTTATGGTATATATGTAAGATCTTATTTGTAAGATCGATATGCGATTCGGAAAAGGAATTGTAAGAAGGTATATGCAAGAATAAGAAGAGCTATACACGCATACAACATTTGAAGGTGAAGCAAGGTTTTTGTGAAGACATATCAGAAATACACCAGTACTGAATCCAGCATATGAAGATGCTATTTTGAGTAGTACATCATTATTGGATTTAACCATCCAATTGTAGTCAGTGTGACTCCTATTTGTGTTTGAGCAGTTAGCTCTAGGCGCTTGGCCTTTCTGCATGTGCAGACCTCATTTGTATACACATACTATCTACAATAGTATCATCTGATTGTGGGTAAGGTTTCCCACCATGGTTTTTCCCCTTATAGGGTTTCCACGTACAAACATTGGTGTTATGTGTTGTGGATGTTATTGTCTTTCTGTTTCATGCATTAATCTTTACCGGTACTGCAATTAACTGATAAACTGTCTACCGGCATGAAGTTTGGTTTACCGGTATTAAGCATTAAGGTTGGTTAAGTTGTTTTTGGTTTGAATTTATTTGACAAATGATTCACCCCCACCCCCCCCTCTTAGTTGTCTTCAGGACCTAACAATTGGTATCAGAGCCTAGTCCTCTTTTTCCAGAAGTTTAACAGCTTGACGAGATCCAATGTCTACTAACTATTTCAGGAAGGACAGTCCTAAACATGATGGAACCAACTATGGCATATGGAAGATTGGAATGGAGACACATCTAAATTGCATTGGAAAGGACATCTAGGATGTTACAAAGAATGGTTATATTGCTCCTACTCAAAGTCAACCTAATCCACCTACCTTAGGAAAAGATGAGGAAAATGATTGCAAAGCAAGAGAAGAACTTTTGAGCGCATTATCATATCAGTAAATCATGGGATTATCAGATAGGTCTACTACTAAAGCTATTTGGGATCATTTGGAAACATTGAATGAAGGAGATTCCACAGTCAAAATTGCAAAACTTGAAAGCTTCCGGGTCAGGTATGAAAATCTAAAAATGGAAGAAGATGAAAGGATTACTGCTTTTATGGAAAGAGTTAATGAAATTGTTTTGGGTATTAAATGTTGTGGAGGAACCTTAAGTGAAGATGAAATTATTTCAAAAGTTCTAAGAGGAATGCCACTGGCATACAAAATGAAAGTTACTACTATAAATGAGTTAAGAACAATGCCTAGTACATCAGTAACTAGGGACACATTGATTGGAAAACTTTCAGCTTTTGAAATTGAGGAGTTTGGTCATGTTGCTACTATAAAGATAGATTTAGCTTTAAAGGCATCAACATCATCTGCACCATCATTTGACAAATCTGATTGGAAAGCCTTTTATGTAAGAGAACTTGAAGAAAGCAGGAGAGAAAATGAAGAACTTGAAGAACTTGAAGCACTATTTGCAAGGAAAATGCCTAAAGGTCTGGTTGGAAGTAAGTATGAAGGTAAAGTGCCCTTTAAATGTTTTAACTATAATAAGATTGGTCATTGTTAGGGATCCCATAGATACTGAGAGGGGGGGTGAATCAGTATATGACCGGTAATTAGAATTTCTTAACTTAAAACATGCAAAACATAATATAACAGTGTACCAGTATGCAAGAAATAATGCAATAAACAGAATCAAGAACATCCACATGAAAAGCACACCATAACACAAGATTTTAACAAGGAAACTCAGTGTGGGAAAAACCTCGGTGGGATTTGTGACCCACAATATTCACTTACTAGCCAATAAGAGAATATTACTTACAATAGGGGCCTGCACATGCAGAAAGGCCAACTTCCTAGAGCTCACTGCTCAATGGGAAGTCTCACTAACTTACAATAGGGATTATACAAATCCAATATCTTGTTCTGCTTTACAATAGCATCTTCAATGCCAGATTCAGTACCGATTCCTGCTCTGTTCTTTACATATACCCCTTGACCTATATTTCGCACAATAGGTCTACCTAATATTTTCCTATATGCTTCTACACATCATCCAAAATGTCTACAATGATCTCTTTTATATATAAGAGTCATTTTACAATAATAAACAAAATATAATATAACAAAATCCTGTTGGCCTCTATGCCGGTATACTTCCTTTCTTTTGTGTTGGTGTCGATGTCCTGAGTGCTGGTGTAGAGTGTGATCTGGTGATGCCGGTATAATGCCTTTGTCGGTGCCATAAGATTTCAAGGTTGCCATCAATGACAAAACCTTCAATACATACAATGTCTCATTGGAGTGTGCATATGCCAATAATCTCCCCCTTTGGCATTGATGGCAACACTCATGAGAAATTTCAAAAAGTATCCAAAAATGTTACCAAAGATGTGAGAGCTCCCCCTGAGCATATGATTCCTGTGATTTGAATTTTCTCATCCCACTACTCCCCCTTTGGCATCAATGACAAAGGTTGTCAAGATGTCAGTAGAGTTCATGGTTTCAACCTTGTAGCTGGGTAGTTATAATTTGAAAAAGATCTCCCAAAATCAAGTTTATACTATCCATAAACTTCTTGCTATCCTTTATTGTTGTCTCTGTTCTCTTCACTGTACTAGTGAGATGATGCAAATGCTCTGTCGATGTTTTGCTTCCCTGTATTAGTACCTCAGAAATTTCCTTCCGTGGAGATGCTAGATAGTCCAATCTTGGACTTAGTTTTGATCTCAAATGTTTTGCCTTACTTATTATTCTTTCTTTCTCTCTTTCCAATTTAAGTAGTTCTTCCTCAAAATTTGTTATCTTCTCCTCAAAAACTAATAGTGTATCAGGTGAGTTGACAAAATTATCTGCAAGTTTATTGATCTCATCTTGTACCTTGCTCATTTTCTTGTCAATATCTATAGTCAAAAAGTTTGTTTTACATGTATCTTTGTACAAACTTTTGTACTCTTTCAACAAATTACATAATTCTGGTAGAAGTGTGTCAAAATCTCTATTACACTTCTTTATTTGCTCATCAAAGAATTTCTGTTTTTCAACTTCTACTTTTATCCTTCACTGACTGTTCTTTTATTTTCTCAATGTTTTCTGAGATATATTTACACAGTGTATCCAATTGTCCTAAAGAATCTTTGTTATCTATATTACAGTTAGGAGCAATTACCTTCAAAATTGGTATGGTATCATCAATTGCTTTGTAAGCCTATGAGCTGCAGTCAGTTATTTTCTTGATAGAATCAAGTAGTACCTCAGTCACATTGGTTGATTTGAAGCTTGATGATGAATCAACAATTTGAGTACCAGTGGAAGTAACCAAGCTTGTTTTGACCTCTGGTAGGTCTAGACCTCTGGTAGGTCTATTTGTGTCTGCATTTCTTTTGAATATCTCAGAGACTTTTGAATATCTCAGAGATCAGCTTGGGGTCATACCCCCACCAGTAGAGACTTAGACAGTTGATGTTTGTCATCAACCGGCAGAATTAACAGAGAAATATTTTACTCTGGCTTTGATGAGGAGAGCTACTTCTTAAGGGGAGTAGTTGGTATACTGAATTGGTTGGTATTTTGTATTTGAACCTGGCTTTTGTATTGGCTTTGGCATTTGATGTCAAAGGGGGAGAGATTGATATGGAAAAACACAAGGAAAACACATGTTACTCTCAGGGGGAGAGATTGTTACTTTGGGAGAGATTGATTACTCTCTGAATTTTGATTTCTGGTTATGATCTCTTTTGGGAGATTGTTGGTTTTTTGTATTGGGCATTTTTGTTTTGGCACTTTGATGGTTTTTCCATCTTGTGTTGCCATCAATGTCAAAGGGGGAGATTGTTGGTATTTTGGACATGTTGATATGGTTTTGTCATTGATGTCAACAACTATTAACACTTATCAACTCTTGCACTTTGGAGAATTGGCAATGTTCATCGGCAAGCAAGTGACTTTATGCATAGCCACTGGTATCTGGTACACCGATAGGATATATTGTTCACTAGCACTTGGAATGACATGGAAAACACTTGGTTAAGTCGAAGACATTGTTTGGACACTTTGTCTTGGAGATTTGTTCATTGGTTTGCATATTTGTTGTTATCGGCAAATAGGTCCAGAATAAGCATCGACAGGCTTATCTATTCCAGATCAGCAACGGCATGCTTTGGAAATGATTTTTTTGTTATTGTAAATGCATTAAACTGACATGTTGAATCGGATATTGCATTGGTTATTTATTTACTTGTAATTTTTTTATTGTAATATCTTTTAGAGATGACCTACTAAAATTGGTCTTAGGTTGTGGTATATATGTAAGATCTTATTTGTAAGATCGATATGTGATTGGGAAAAGGAATTGTAAGAATGTATATGTGAGAATAAGTAGAGCTATACACACATACATCATTTGAAGGTGAAGCAAGGTTTCTGTGAAGACATATCAGAACTACACCAGTACTGAATCCAGCATATGAAGATGCTATTTTGAGCAGTACATCATTATTGGATTTAACCATCCAATTGTAGTCAGTGTGACTCCTATTTGTGTTTGAGTAGTGAGCTCTAGGCACTTGGCCTTTCTGCATGTACAAACCCCATTTGTATACACATACTATCTACAGTAGTATCATCTGATTGTGGGTAAGGTTTCCCACTGTGGTTTTTCCCCTTACAGGGTATCCACATACAAACATTGGTGTTATGTGTTGTGGATGTTATTGTCTTTCTATTTCATGCATTAATCTTTACTGGTACTGCAATTAACTAATAAACTGTCTATCGGCATAAAGTTTGGTTTACCGGTATTAAGCATTAAGGTTGGTTAAGTTGTTTTTGGTTTGAATTTATTTGACAATTTATTCACCCCCCCCCCCCCTCTCAGTTGTCTATGTGACCTAACACACACAAACTAAATGACGCTCTGAGGTTTCGAGATCCCAGAATCCCAAGGTCACTAAACCAAAAACATCGCAACTCTGGAGTTCCAAAAATTTAAAGAAAACTAAACAGAACAAGGTCAGGATTCTGGGGACCTACGATCCAGGAGAAAAGAAAAGGGAAAACAAACAAATTTTGGAACTTCAGGAACCCAAGGTTCCAAAATTGAAACCAACCAACAAAGGGGAAACTTCAGAATTTTGAAGATTTGGAGTCCTGAAGTCTCCAAAAGAAACATCGAAGACTTTGGGGTTTCAAGAACCTTGAATCCCAAAGCCAGACAAGATAAGAAAACAAAGGGATAGAACACACTTCAAGATCCTGGGAAGCTAGGGTTTTAGAGTGTGGATGAAAGAAAATGACTCTGGGGTTTCAGGGATGAAAAAATTTGGAGAGGCAGAACAAAAAGAGGAACAAGGGAAGAAAAACAAAAAAAATAGGAAAGAAACCAGGGGGACCTACATTTTTAAGGATGAAATGGAGAGGGGGAGTATGTAGGGCACAACAATACCAAGATGGGAAAATTGACCTAGTCCCCAAAAATTAGGTGTAGACAAACAGTAAGCTTTCAGAATTAAAATGTCATTCAAAACCTATTCCCCAAAGCTCATAAAAAATTCATAGGATCGGGATGCAAAAATAGACTTGTTTCTCCAATTTTTGCTCCTACAAAAGTTAGATTTGATTAGCGTTGAATTCTCTATCAAAACCTTTGTCCATTGCTCCTAAATTTGTCACTTGCATGAAAAAGAAATAAAATGGTGTTGTTGATAAGGTTTTGCCTTAGGTCAAACCCTGAGTTTTGAATTAACCATTGGATTGAATTGAAATTGAACTTGAAATGGAATTGACTGAATTAGAAAAGCTTGCCTTTTGAGGCCAAGGCTAAATCTAAATTGAAATACTTGAATTGGAACTTGATACCTTGATGAATCTTGCTTTGAAGCCTTCATGCATAGGTTGATAATGTTGTGTAGAATGTCTTCATAATGTCTTGATCATAGATGTCATCATGAATGTTTGAAATCTAAACTTGACCTCTTCTTCCCTGCCTTAATGATGCTTGATTGTTTGTTCACTTGAATTTGAAAAAGTGTAGTTGAATTCCAACTTGAGAGATATCGTGAGGTTACAAAATGAGGGGTTTAGGCTTACTTTTATACCAAACTAAACCAAATATGTTTGAAATTTTGAAGCAAGCTGACATGGAGAATGTTTTCCCACCTCTGAAATGTGATTGTTGTGGGGTCCAAATTTGGGCCTCTTTTAGGAGGACCATGGCACCCAAGGCATCGTGATATTTCCAATCAGGGCTCAAATTTGAATAGTGTCCCACAAGAGGACAAAAGATGGAGATTTTAGATGGGTGTGAGAAGAATCAAAGCAACATTAGGGCACAAAAGGCATAGGTTAGGACAAAATTGTATAGTGATACAATTTACGACACTACAAAAGAAATGTTAAAAGCAATTCTATCATGATATAGAATGGTGAAGAAATAAAAATTTGAATTATTCTTCCAAACTACCATTTGAAAATATTTAAGAAATTACATAATTTGAGATAAAGGGACATGATTGTGAGGGATTATACTAAGGAATACTAGATAGTTGACAAAATTATCATTGATAACATACTAAGGGATTATACTAAAAAAATACATATTTATCATTGATAACATAGTATAAATAATTTGGTTTCAGAAAAAACAATTGACAAATTAAATCAAAGAGATTAGAAGAACCTATTCCATACAAAATAATTTGGTGCAATATAAATACAAAGTACTAGTAAGTAAACAATATTTATGAAATTCAAGATAGGAGTATATCATGGTAAATTCATGTGTGATACATGATAATGGATGTAAGTCATATATTGGTAGGTAGACCATAAAATATGATAAAAAGTCTACAGATGATGAGAGGTGTAGATACTGGAAAATGACTAATGCATATCCATATCATTTTCACAGTCATTAATTCTTCTTAAATTAATCAAACAAATTTGTTATTTCATTAAGTGAATATTGTTTCTTATTTCATAATACTAATTTTCCCTCCATTTCTCCTTTATTAAATAATTTTTTATTGTTTCATTAATTATTTTTCTCCCATATTACTTAAATATTTGTTGTTGACGACACTTCCCCAATAATTGTTGCAAATGATAGAAATGATCTTGACGTTTCTTAGAATAAATAGTCAAATCATCCAAATAGACTACAATCAACTTACCAAGGAAACTTTGGAAGGCCAAGTCCATTGCATGTTTGAAAGTCGCTCCTGCATTTATCAACCCAAAAGGCATTCTGTGATATGCAAAAGTGCCCCAAGGTGTGGTAAATGCAGTTTTGTGTTGATCTTGTTCAAGAACCTCCACTTGGTTGTAACTCAAAAATCCGTCCAACATGGACATCATCTCTGATCTAGTAACAGCTTGTAGGACATGATCCATGACAGGTAAAGGGTAGTTATCTTATAAGGATTCCTAATTCAAATTCTGGAAATCAACACATATCCATATCTCACCATTCTTCTTACGTACAGGTACAATATTGGCTATCCAAGAAGAATGGTGAATGGGGAAGATTATACTTCCTTTCAACATCTTTGGGTTGTATTGCCTCTGCTTCTGATGGAAAGGTGTGATACCCAGATTTAATGGAATATCGTGATGGAGCTCTTCAATGTGAAAAGACTTTAGATCTTCATAAGAGTAGGCCAAGACATCAACATATTGCTGCAATAATGTAACAAATTTATGCCTTTCTTCTTATGAACAACACTTTCCAGTGTTGATCATATTTGGAGTAATTTTGGTCCTGATATTTACTTGTTCAAATTTCATTGAGCTTGCAGCTGATTTATGTCACTTTTTCATATAGTGGTCATGCTTGTCAAAAATCTTTTCTAAAGAAACTAGACCCTTAGGGATCTTCTTTCCTTTCAATTGCAGAAATTTCTCACCAGTTTCTACATCAATACTTTCAATTGCATCCTTTGAAGGGTAGTGACTACCTTCAAAATACAAATCATCAAAATTGTCAACAGTCAGCAAGAAATTGATTACATGATGATCATCATTAAACACTTGCCAATGATTGGAATTATCAGGAACACCTGGTCGAAAGACCATTTCAATAATGTACGTTGATCCTGAAAAATATATGTGAGGAACCAAAGAGGTTGTCGATACTGCTAATGAGTCTGCCCTATCATTAAATTCATGGGAAACAATAGGTATATCAAAAGCATCAAATGCCTCTATCAGATCCCATACAAGATTACGATAATGTCGCAGCCTATTGCTCCTTGTCTGGTATATGTTCCTAACTCGACAAACTATCAACTCGGAATCTCCTTGAGCATGTAAATTTTCAATCTCCTTCTTTTGGGCAACATTCATCCCTAAAAGAAGAGATTCATACTCAACAGTGTTATTTGTGTTGTCAAACTACAATTTGAAGGAGAAAGGGAAGAAATTTCCATCAAGAGACACCAAAACAATATCGGCTCTTGATCCGGTAGAAGAACAATTGCCATCAAATTCTAACGTCCAAACATCATTTGGGCTACCAATATGGACAATATCAAAATCGATAATTTCTTGTTGTGAAGTAGAAGATCCTTCTCATTCCGCAACAATACTCTCACAATAAATTGGAACCTAATTGAGTGGAATGACATCTTCAATCTCAGGAACAAACTCTAACCCATAATTAGCATGCAGGAAATAATTACCCATACGTAACTACTCAAAAAGAATATGAGCCCATTGATCATCAGATTTAACAATGATGTATTTTGATTCTTTTTTTCAAAAGTAACTTTTGGATAATTCCCTTAATAGGAATACGAGCTTCAGTCATATCCATGTTTAACTCTCCTCCCACATCTCTACAAAAATTTCTCCCCAACAGTAGGTCATACGAAGTCGACACATCGGCTACCAATACTGTCATCTTGATCTTCTTTTCTGGGAATGCAGCAAAAGAAAACTGTGTATACTTGATCTGACCTATCAAGGGGACTTGCTTGTTATCCATAGAGAAACATCTTCCAAATGTTTTGGTCAAAGTTAAACCAAGCACATTGGCAACTTTTGATGGCATAACATTATCAGATGCCCCATAATTGATTACACAATTACTAAGCTTATAACCATTTATCAAAAAAGAGATATAGAATGGTTCTATCTTTTCTATAGGAGAAGGGGAAGTCACTAATTTATTTTGAAGTGAGTTAGAATTGGGAAGATTACAAGGAATAGTATCTTTTTCTTTAACAAACTTGACCAAATGGTCAAATTGATCTAGATTAGATCTCAAAAATTCAACCTCAGACATTTGTATTTTAGTTTTCCTAGCATGTTCTAAAATATCAAATGACTGAAAAGAATTCATCAAAGATTGATTTGGGTTCTCATTTTGAGAACTTAAAACATTAGGTGCACTAGTCTTCGATGCAGGTGTAGAAGAATTAACAAGTGTAGAAAAATTGGCAGCAGTCGAAGAAGCACTTACACTTTTATCCTTTGTGGCATCCTTCAAGATGGAGTTGTCTTTTGAGGGATTTGGTAAAGGAGTCCCACACTTACCAATAGTAATTGGCAAATGCTAAGAATCCTTGGTTTTAATAGAATCATCACTCTTCGCATTAACAGGTGGGTGAGCTGCCTGTGCTTGTGAACGAGTGAATACTGCAAAGACATCCCCATCACATGTGTCTGGTGTATCATCTTCTTGATATTGCATAAACCTAATATATTAGTCACTAGCCAACTCTACATCATCTTCTTGATGCAAATTGGCAACTTCTTCACCTAATGGGGGAAGATCATTATGTTCAGCTTCATAATAACATGTGGCTGAATTTTGGGGTAGTGCTTCCAACGCAAGCCTCTCTGGAGCGGGAGGCAATTTATTATGATTACGCATGGCATAATTGGAAGCATTATTGGGATAAGTCCTTCTTGGGACATCACGATAAGAATTATTTCCTTGTGAGGAAATTTTCTTCTTAAGCGCTAACAACTCATTTGCTAGCTTTTGTATCATGGGATCAACAGAATTCGTTGAAGAAAAAGATGAATCAGCAATTTGATTATTACTAACCTTGTTAGGATCTCTCCTTATCTTAACGAGGATAAGATCATCTTCAACCAATATGGCCATCTATTGCACAGCGGCCAAATATGTAGGATTATCCCTTCACAAAAGAAAACTCACCTCTGGGAATTGAGCATTGATAAAGAAGCATTTCAAATTTCCAGCGATGGGTTGTGAAATAATTAGAATGCGATTGTGCAATCTATTGAACTTTGCTACGAACTCATGCATAGATTTCTGAGGTTCTTTTTCATTTGAGTTAACTGCACCAATTGCACATGATCATCTTTGGCAAACTTAAAACTTGCCTGAAACAGTGTTCTAAGAGTTTCCCAATTTGTGATATAATTATTTGGAAGATGATAGAACCAATCTACAACGACTCCATGCAAAGTCTCAATGAACAATCTCACTGAAACATCTTCATGCTAAACACCCAGGACCCCACATGCAATGTAGAAGGAAGCAATGTGTTCATTCGGGTGTTGAGAACCATCCCCCAAAAACTTAGGCAAATTTTTCCACATGCCTTTGGGATGTTCATGTAAAGGTGTAGTCAAGCTCAATGGAATAAAAGTGGTACCTCAAGGGCCAACAGCAGCCATCCTTAATGAATTATATGGTGGTATTACAAAATGACTTGCAAGTGGAACAACTGAGACTTGCAAACTTGATGCCTTACTTGGTACGGGAGATCGTCATGCAAAAGGAGGAAAACTTTGTGTCTGCTGCAAAGGAGAATGCATCCATGGAGGTGTCACAAAGGGAAAATTGTGTTGCTGCAAAAACTCAAAAGTAGGATCAACAACTCCTACTAATCGTTACCCACGAGTGTAACTTCGACTAGCCAGATTAGGAGTTTTGAGAAAATCAGCAAAATGGATATTACAATGAAAAGTGCACTGCAACCCAAAGGGAAAGTACCGGTTGCATGTCGCTCCCCAGCAAAGTCGCCAAAAAACTATTAGGTGAATATTTTATCACTAGCATACCAATGACAAAATATATGATTCACACATAGCTATGTTGAGAAATTAATCTCTCCTCTCATCAAGGGGAGGTTCCCTTTGAAATTTCTTCTCTAATTAACTCGAAATTAAAATCTGTGGGTTAGTTTTGGGCATATAACTCTCTTTTTTAAGATACTATGTAATCTCCCTCCACTTTGTTACAATTTCCCTATCACTTTTGTTACTTAAAGAAATGAATGAATTAATCCAACAAACTATACCAAAATTTACAAACAAGAAGCATAAAGTCTTTCTTGAATGTAACACTACCTTAAACTAATTATCACAAATGGTAAGAAATCCAACTTGCAGCTCAAAGTCTTCAAGTGTAATTCCCCAATCCTTAAAAATACAAGCAACAGTAGCAATACAAATCCTACCACTAATCACTTAACATTAGAAAATTTCCAAATATGCAAGGAGCACAAAGTCTACTTTCACAATTCAAGAGCTCTTTTACCCACATAACAATATCCCAATACAACAAAGTAGAGGAAAATGGAGGGAGCACAGCCAGAAAAAAAATTGAATTCTTCCAATGGGGGGAATAGTGAGGTTGGTTCCTCTGGTTCTGTTGCCTCTGCAGCTCAAGAACAAGCAATGGATGATGAGGATGGGAGATTGGATGGGGACCCATGGCATCAAGACCCTCCTCCTAACGATAAAAAGATGAAAGATTTGTCAAAATCGGGTCCCGAGCGCGTGAAAGATGACTTAGAAAAGACTACAAAAGTGAAGGCTCTCAAACCCTGGAGTGGTCTTTTTGCAATCAAACCTACTAGAAAATCATCCTTCCCCTCTGTGGAAGATATCTCTGATTAAAAAATGGGTAAACTAGCTATTGTTGTTCCAAGTTTGGTTATTGATCATAGCATCTCCTTAATGGCCTTTTCGCTAGTGAGAAAGTTTGTTGGACCACAACCCAATATTGAGGATGTTAGATCCTTTGTTAAGAGAAAATGGAGGTTGAAAGGCCAGGTTGATGTTTCAGCCCTATCAAGGGGTTTTTTGTTTTTTCCTTTTCTTGTGGGGAAGATTTGGAAATGACATTAAGCGGTGGACTATGGATGTTTGGCAAATCGTCATTATCCTTGAGGAAATGGTCTCCAAATATGCAACTCAATGACTCTTTCTTTGAATCTGCTCTGGTCTGGGTAAGGCTACCCAGCTTACTGCTTGAATTCTAGGTGAAGGATGTTTTTTCAGGTATTACGAATTCCTTTGGGGAGCTTGTTGCGATAGATCCAATGACTGCAACTCGAAAGAGACTGGTTTATGTGAGAATCTGTGTTAATATCTCTCAGAAGATGGATATTCCTAGTTCTATTGATATAAACCCCAAACTTGGGTTATGGGAACAGACAATAGAATTTGAGTCCCTCCCCTTTGTGTGTTTTTCTTGTAAGAAAGTTGGACACTGGGCTAAGGCTTGCCCTAGTAACCCCAAAAAACCTATGAAGGCTAATAATCCTCATAAATAGGTATGGAAAGAGAAGACAAACATTAAGGAGGATAGAAAAGTGGAAGGAGGAAGTGGAAATCCTAGTAACCTAAAAAACTTAACAAAAAATGATAGGAAAGCTAATCCTCTTAAGGTTCCCCTTTTGAAGATAAAAATGATGAAATTAGTGGATTTGAGATCAAAACTGTCAATAATTTTGAAGCTTTACAGATTCAGGAGGAAGAAAATGTAATTATTGAAGAGATTCTTAAAGAAGGTGAGATTGATGATATAATTGAACCCCAACATGAGGCCCTTCAAGGTTTAGTAATGAAAAGTAAAGAATGCCCAAATGACTATGAAGATCCTAAAATTAATGTTGGAAGGAAGAACAAGTTCGGATCGCCTCAGGTTAACCTAAAATCTTTATTTCAGAATGTTGGAGCTGACATGCCCACTTCATCCCACAAAGCAAAAGAATCGTTGAATATCATGCAAGCTGATCACAAAGATGAACATGAGGAAGAAATAATAGGGAATGAAAAAAAAGAAAAATGAGAAGATAGGATGCCCTAACGGAGTTAAAACTAGGACCAGATCCAAGGTAGATATTGGTCTCTCCAAATCTCCGCAGGGTCATAAATCCATGAAATGGCATAGGGACCAGGAGAGCAAGCAAAACATAGCTGATGGAAGGCAGCAAACTATACAGGAATCCTGCTCCCAAGTTCCCAAATGAAGGTAATCTCCTGGAACATTTGAGGCCTAAATGGTCTCAACAAACAGGATATATTATGGAATCTTATTAGAGATCACAAGTCGGATATCATCCTTGTTCAAGAAACCAAAATGATTAAGGAGAAAGTTGAGAATTTAAAATTCTTTAAAAACAGAGGAGTCTATGGTAGTAGCTTGAATGGGGCTTCAGGTGGGGTGGCTATTTTCTGGAACAAGAAAACTATTTTAGAAGATATGATTGATGAATATGGTAACATTATATCTATGAAAGTTAAAAGTATCAATGAAGAAAAGGAATGGGTGGTTACTAACATTTACGCCCTAATTCCAAAGAGGCTAGGAGTAAATTTTGGGATAAAATCCAGCAGAAAAGAAGTTTTTTCTCTCAGGATAGTTGGTTGTTGATGGGAGATTTCAATACTCCTTTGCAAGGAACTGAAAAATTTGGGGGATCTCAATCCCAACTGGATAGCAGAACTGATCTGATAGATTTCATCAATGCCAATGCTCTTATTGATACTGATCTCACTGGAGCTTCCTACACCTGGTCTAATCGAAGGGATGGAGAAGACCTCATCCAGGTAAGGCTTGATAGATCCCTTATTTCTCATGATTGGATCCTTTCACATAGATGTTCTCTGCCAGTTGTTAATAGAATTGGCTTGGATAATTATCCCATCTCATTTGTTGTTGAGTTTGTTAAGAGTAAAAAGTGTTTTCCTTTCCGGTTTGAAAAAATGTGGATTTCTCACCCCTCCTTGGAAAAATCCATTGCCAAATGGTGGGATATTGATGTGGATGGAACACCCATGTACAAAGTTGCTAAAAAAACTTAGAAACATCAAAGATAACATTAAGATCTGGAATAAGATGGTTTTTGGTGATATTTTTGAATCAAAAAAAAGCTGAAGGAGGAATTAGAACAGATCCAAAACTCTATTCAGAAAGATGGCTATAAAAAGCATCCCAAGGCTAATGAAGATGATATTTTATTCAAACTTCACAACATAATATCAAGGGAGGAAATCTATTGAAGACAGAGATCCAGGGCTATTTGGTTGGAAGCAGGGGATAGAAATACTAAATTTTTTCACATGACCTCCATGAAACATAAAGTTGCGAATAGAATTTCAAGATTAATTGCTGAGGATAAAATTCTTCTTAAGGATGATGACATTGGGGATGAAGTTGAAATTTTCTTCTCCCATCTCCTCACTAGTAGTAAGGAGATTGATTTTGCTAAACAACAGGACTTGGTTGATAACATTCCCAAAATTATTGAACCTCACCAGAATAAGGCCCTTTTTGCTATCCCTTCTGCTGAAGAAATCAAAAAAGTGGTTTTGTCTTTTCAAGGGGATTAGACTTTAGGACCTGATGGCTTCCCCATGTTCTTTTTTCAGGAATTTTGGCATATTGTGGGAAAAGACATAGTCAATGTTGTTAAAAATAATTTTGGATCAAGAAAAATCCTTAAGGAAATCAATTCTACTTTTATTGCCTTAATTCCTAAGGTGGCTGGGGCTGATTCCATGGGAAAATTCAGGCCAATAAGTCTTTGTAACTCCTTTTATAAGATTATTTCTAAAGTCATGACTTCCAGACTTTTGACTATCCTCCCCTTTATCATCTCAGAGGAGCAAAAAGGATTTGTCCCTGGTAGGCAGATTTCGGATTCTATCATCCTTGTGCATGAGAATATTCATTCTCTTAATGTTGCCAATAAAGAAGGCTTTCTAATAAAATTGGATTTGGCTAAAGCATATGATAGAGTGGAATGGCAGGCTCTTTTCAGAATTATGGAGGCCTTTGGATTTGAAGAGAAGATAATCAAAATTACCAGATAGTTGATATCCACCCCAATGTTTTCGATTCTCATCAATGAGACTCCGTCTAGATTCTTTAAATCTTCTAGGGGACTCAGGCAAGGAGATCCCATCTCTCCCATTCTATTTACCATCTTGGCAGAAAGTATGAGCAAACTGATCCAAAAACTGAAGGTGAATAAATCTATTAAAGGCCTTCAACCCTTCTCTGTCAATGTGTCTTGTACTCATCAACAGTTTGTTGATGATACAATTTTAATGGGATACTCTTCTATTGGGGAGGTTGCTACCTTGAAAGGTGATCTTAGCTCTTATTCTTTGGTGATAGGTTAGCAAGTTAATTGGAGAAGTCTGCTATCTTTTTCATGAACACTCCTATTATAAGGCAGCAGAGAATTGCTAATATCATTGGGTGCAAGGTGGAAATGCTCCCCTCCACTTATTTGGGTCTCCCTCTAGGTTTAGCTCCTCCAAACTCATTCTGGAATTTGTTAATTGACAAACTCAACAAAAAACTAGTTGGCTGGAAAGGTTCCATGTTATCTCAAGTAGGAAATTTGCAGCTCCTTCAAGCTACTCTTCAGAATCTCCATATCTATGCTCTCAGTCTATTTGGTATTACGGGTAAGTTTGTTGAAGCTCTAGAGAGGATTCAGAAAATATTTCTTTGGTTAGGGGTAGAAGAAGAAAAAAAAGATTGCCTTGGTTGCCTGGGACAAAGTGTGTAAGCCTAAGAGCAAGGAAGGTTTAGGTATTAAAGCTCTCAAAAATTTTAATAAAGCTTTGCTTTCTAAAAGGATATGGAGGACTTATGGCATTAAGAAAGATTGGAATCGGGTGTGGTTTGACAAATATATTCATGACCAACGTCTCCATTCTCTTCTATACTCTGAAGACATCCCTGTTGGGTCTTTCATATGGAATAGTATTATCAAATCCACAAAAGCTGCCAAAGCAGGAGCTGGATGGGTCCTTGGCAAAGGTGACAAAATTAGATTCTAAGAGGATGCTTGGATTAAAGATGAACCTCTCTTTAATCAAGACTGCAGTCAATTCATTGATGAATGTAAAAGAAGATTTGGGTCTATGGTTTGTAACTACTGGAAGGAGAACAGATGGGTAAGGCTGGATGCTATTTTTGTTGGGTTTTCACTGCTTCAGTAGAATCTATTGTCCTTTTCTATTAATAAAGATTTTGATGATGTGTTTCTTTGGAAGAGTAATCCTAGGGGTAACTTCACTATTGCCTCAGCTTATAAAAACACTTTTACTCATATCAGCAACCCAATATGGGCTAAAATTTGGAATAAAGTTATTATTCCTAAAATTAACATGTTTTTTTGGCTTGCTACTCAAAATAGGATTCTTACTATTGATAATTTGGCCCGTAGAGGTTTTATGTTTCCTAAAAGGTGTGAGATATGTCAGAAAGAGGAAGAATCACTGGATCACTTGTTCATCCATTGTTCCTTCTCTTGGGAAATCTGGAGTAAATTTTGGGTGAAATGGAAAGTTGATTAGGTCATGCAAAATAGTCTCAAGGAAGTTATCTGGCAATGGATCTTTCCCACTAAATTTATTCTAATCAAGAATCTTTGGTCCTTGATTCTTCCCATGACCTATTGGTATATCTGGAAGGAGAGAAATAACAGAATCTTTAGAGAAGATAAGTGCACGTCTCAGGTGGTTTTTGAAAAAAAATTGTAGGGCTATAAAAGAACATTAATATTCCTCACAGAAACAACAAGCAATGGTTTTTTGCTGACATGAATGATATTGAGAAAGGTTCCAACTGAATGGAATTTGATTCACAAGGTTTGCAAATCTGACAATAAAACTACGAGAGAAAATGTTGTTTGGAGATTTCCTGATTATGACTGGGTCAAGGTGAATTTTGATGGGGCTGCTAAAGGCAACCCTGGGAAGTTGGGAGGAGGAGGAGGAGTCATAAATTCTCAAGGTGTCTACATTGCCGTTGTTGCTTCTCCCTTTGGAGTTCAAAATAATCATGTTGTTGAAGCTCAGGCCATGTTGAAGTCTCCAGCTTGCTCAAGGCTTCAAATTTAAAAAAATATGGTTGGAAGGGGATTCCCTCAATATCATCTGGGCTCTTAGAAGTACTAGCTCCTCCTCTTGGAATATATTCAATATTATTGAAAGTGCCAAAAATATTTTAAACGATTATGATAGTATTCTCATATCCCACACTCTAAGGGAAGGTAATAGGGTTGTAGACCTTTTAGCCAATGAAGGGGTCTATTTAGAGGAGGATGTTAATTATATTGGAGAAGCCCAATGTAAAAAGAATGTTAGGGAGCAATTATTATTTGATCATGTTAATGGTTCAAGTTAAAATCATAATTACCTTCTTGGGTCAGGATATCAAAAATAGAGATTGGGGTTATGCGAAGTGTCAGGTAATGATTTTTTTTAGGCATAGTTATTATGATCACTAGTGTGACGGGGGTTATCATAATAAGTGTTGGATCTTTGCGACCATTATTATTAACCTTTTTAAATTCAAGGAAGGCACTCTATTTTGTGAACCCTGTATTTTGCTCAAGAGCTTGTGCTTAAGTCTGGGTCTGCAGATTATGAGTTATATTATTGAAGACTTCGACCTACATTTCAACATGGGAGGTAACCTAAACCGGAATGAGCCCTTTGGTTGTGAGAGCTGGAAAAGTGAGTGGAAAGTGTGGAGGAGGCTCCATAGACATGGATTTATAGATTACATGGAAAAGTTGCATGGAAGCAAAAAATTGGTGTCTCAAGGCATTGCTAAAGGCTAGAATAACAACAAAGTTACTTTGTTTGGGGAGACTTGGAAGATTGATGAGGATCTGGTTGTGGAGGTGACGGGACTACAAAAGGAGGGCACCAAGTTCTACAAAGATTGAAAGTTTGTTGTTGAAACCATTAAAAAATTTCTGAAAACTGATGATGAGAAGGCTCGTCTTGACAAGAAAGACAACGTCTCTTACTACCTCCCTCATCAGGTAAAGTCCTTCTAGTAGAAGATGCTTAGGGTTTTGATGGAATTCCTGACTATTGATGAAATATTTACAAAAGTTTATAATCATCACTTTGCTATTCTTAACCATTTCCATCATGGGGTTAAGATTTCTTTTCCATTTTACTTAGCTTCCTCCCTGAATGAGAGCTTGGCAAACCATGCCAAAAAACTGAAATCTTATCCCATAGCTCTTCAGGGGCTTATTCTACTCATTTATGAACACCTGAAGAAAAACATAGGGTTAGCCAGGATGATCATCTGGTGACAAATGCTCATATCTTAGATAGTCATAATGATTCTGAGTCTGATGATGATTTGTCAAATGTTCCTATCCATAAAAAAGGGAGGTTTGATACTGATAAGGTGGACATGGATATGGAAGCTGGAATGGAGGAGGAATAGGGGAAGGAGGCTGATAATGAAGTGGAGAGTGAGAATGTTGGAGAAGAGGAGGAGGGGAAAAGAGATGTTTATGTTGAAAAGCCTGATTCTAACCCTATCGTCTCAGATAGCAGGAATGTTGTCCAGAATTCTATGGAGGAAGCTAACCCTAAATCTGTGAGCTCTAAGCAGGGAAGGGATACGGTTGATTCCATTTTGAATGTAGCCCGAAACTGTACTCTGGAATATTTCAATTTTCAGAAATGGGTTGTTGAAAATATAACCAGTATTCAAAGTAAACAGAGAGATCTGGAGGATAAGATTCACAATTTGATTAAGGATACTAATTCTAGGAAAAAGAGTGCAGAGGTGGAAACCAGCAAAGCTAAGGATGAAGTTGAGATGCAGGACTGGTTGGAAAAAGAACTTATAAAAGGTGATTTGAAACATTTGGGGGATGTGATCAGAATTGTCAAAGATAAGGCTAAGGTTGACAATGATACTATCATCAACTGGGTTGCTAAAACTGAGAAGGCTTTGAAGAATTTTATGAATCACAGTCTTGAGGTCTTGAGGATCTCATCTCAAAATATGAATTCCCTGGTGGATTGTTTGGAGAGAAAACAACACAATAAAGATATGGTTATCATTGATAATATGTCGACCTCCAGTTCTACCCCCCAAATTTCTAGGCGAAGGACCAAGTAGATGACCTGTGATTTGGAGACAAAGATGAAAGACATTCAGCTAAAGTAGGAGAACAAAGATCTGAGAGAAGTTGCAAAGGCTATGATGTTGTTGGTTAAGAATGCAAAGGAGTCCATAAAATTTTTTATTTGATATGTAATGTTGGTCTTTGGTTTCCAGTCTCTCACTGGCTCTGTGCTGTTTTGTTTCTAACTATTGGGTTTTCTGATGGTCTTTTTGAAGCTTTTTTGTTTTTGTCATGTCTTCTCTTGTTTCTTTCATGCTTATCCTTCATTATGTAAGTGGGTTTCATTATGTAAGGATTTCAAACACTCAATCAGAATGTCACCTTGGTAGAGGGTTTTATAAATAAGATTGTTAAGTCCACTCGGTTAAGAGATTATCTATCACTTTACAAAATAATAGTAATAAAAATCTATCTGCAACTTCACATCTAAAATGCTAAAGCAAATTCTTATTTGCTTAATACAATCTAGTCATAGGACTTATCTTGTCAATCTGTTGGGCTCTATACTCTGTTATCAAAATAGGTCTTCAAGCTTCAGTGCTCGATAATCACTATGTAGCATCCCTGTGCTTACACTTGCCCGCATGCATTGTTTATCAACAGTTCCTTATTTATAAACAATTTGCTAACCACTTAATCTCCTTGATCATATATCCCACTATCAATCATAGCCATCAGATCTTCAAACTTGACCAGGTTTAATGTATCCTTTGATCTAAAAATGTTTTACCTTGCCTTGGAACTTACATACATTTCTTGGAACTTGTGTTAAGGTATTGCGGTTCAATCTGCGTTGTAGATCTTTCTACCGATTTTCCTTTGCCATAGATTCTGTAACAAACTTCATGCACGGCATACCAATCATTTAATCAGTTTTAGCTCATCAGCTTCCTTCATTAAATAACACTTTTAATCATTTAATGCATTCTATTATAGCTCGATTGCAACTCAGTAAATACTAAACTTCACTCGGTAGACATTCTGCCTTCATTAACTGATAGTGATAACCTTAGGGTTTACCAACTAGGTTCTTTGCTCAATAACATAGTATAGTACTAACCTTACAATCAACAACATATGTAGGATATCAAAATAATCTAAACATCATGATCTCATCATTGTCTAATTCGATAATAGTTGCCCATTGAATAACTTATTCTTCAACTTATTCATCACATTCTTTCTGTGTCTTTTACTAAAATCTTTATACTCACCAAATCATACTTCTTAAGATATGGCAACATCATACTGAATTAGAAAATCAATTTCTTGACATCAATGATAAAATAATAATATTAAGATAGTAAACATCCTTAATCAGTTATATCCACAATCATCAACAACCTTCTCAATATCCTAATTGAAATGCCAACAATCTCTTATTGTCTATTATAATACCAACAATCTCCCCCTTTGGCATTGATGGCAAAACCAATTGATTTGACCTAATTGATTCAAATTACTGTGAGATTCTGAAATGCTCTCCCCCTTTGACAACAATGCCAAAAAGTAAAGAACTAAAACATGATTTCTTCCACCGAGAAGTGAATTCCTTGCTGTTATGTGTCAAATTAGTCTCGGTCAAAGCATTATGTCTTCAATTCCTGTTCCTTATATTTGTTTCCTGCACACCTTTAGGAAACATCCTAAAGTGTGTAAATAAGCATCAATCCATAGATAATATTCTGTAGATTCATCAAATTGATGCTTTCACTGAACTCTATCAGTGAGTAGAAGATAGGGGTAGGACCCCTAACTTGCTTCTGAGATACTCAAAAGTGTCCCTTGGCAGTGGCTTGGTGAAGATATCTGCTATTTGTTCCTTTGTGCTAACATACTCCAACACCACTTTCTTCTCTTGAGCTTCTTCTCTAAGATAATGATATTTAATAGAGATGTGCTTTGTCTTAGAGTGCATAACAGGATTCTTTGAAATGTTAATGGCACTAGTATTGTCACAGAATATAGTTACTGGCTCGGTAACTTTCTCATTTATACCTTCCAACAGTTGTTTGATCCATGCTATATTGGTACAATTCAATGCTGCAGCAACATATTCAGCTTCTGCTGTTGACTATGAAACACATCCTTGTTTCTTGCTAAGCCAACTTACTAGTCTTTCTCCTAAAAAGAAAGCTCCTCCACTTGTGCTTTTTCTGTCATCAATGTTGCCTGCCCAATCAGCATCAGTATAAACTTTTAAATCAAATTCATTTCTCTTGTTATATACTAAGCCATAATCTTCAGTGCCTTTCAAGTATCTGAAAATTCTCTTGACTGCTATCAGGTGTGTTTCCTTGGGATCTGTAGAAAATCTTGCAACTATACCTACTGAATGTGCTATGTCTGGCCTGCTGTGAACAACATATTGTATCTTTCCAATCATGGATCGATAAAGTGTCTCATCAATAGATGCAAATTCATCATTCTTTGATAATTTAAAGTTGGTAGTCATAGGAGTACTTACTGGTTTTGAATCCTCCATTCTAATTTTCTTCAAGATTTCCTTTATGTACTTGGATTGAGTAATGAAAATCTCATCTTTCATTTGTAGTATCTGTAAACCTATAAAATACTTTATCTCACCGATTAATGACATCTCAAATTCTTTGCTCATTTCATTTTCAAAAATCTTGCATAAAGAGTCATTTCCACAAAAGATAATATCATCAAAAAATATGGTTGAGATCAGTATTCCATTTTCATCATTCGTCATGTACATATTTCTATTTTCACTTGTCCTTATAAAGCCAATCTTGATTAAATAAGAGTGCAATCTTTCATACCATGCTCTAGGTGCTTGTTTCAGACCATATAAAGCTTTGTTCAATTTACATACCTGATCTTTATCCTTGTGTTCAACAAATCCTTCAGGTTGTTCAATAAAAACTTCTTCTTCTAATATACCATTCAGAAATGCAGATTTGACATCCATTTGATATACCTTGAAATTTTTGAAAGTAGTGTATGCCAACAATGTTCTTACTCCTTCAAGTCTTGCCACGGGTGCAAAAGTCTCACCATAATCAATTCCCTCTTCTTGAGCATATCCTTTGCAAGCTAGTCTTGCTTTATTTCAAATGACCTCACCTTTTTCATTCAGCTTGTTTCTAAAAATCCACTTTATACCGATTACATTTTTGTCCTTCGATCTTGGGACCAGTGTCCATGTGTCATTCATCTTGATTTGATCAATCTCTTCTATCATAGCATTTATCCAATCTTCACTGTTAAATGCCTCTTTCACTATTCTCGGTTCAAATTCAGATATCAGACATGTGTTATGTCTCAGTTTGTTCTTTGTCATCACTGGATCATCTTTATCTCCTATAATTTGACTTGATGCATGATTTGTTCTGACATACTTGGCTAATACAGGCTCGGTAGGCTCTGTATGATCTTCTTCATCACTCGGTAACTGGATATCCTCTTTATTTTCTTTAGTAACTCTCTCGGTAGGACTTGTCAGTTGAACATAGACAAATTCTTCATAATCTTTTGGTTCCATAGAGTTTCCTTCATCATTTCTTTCTGCAAATTCATCAATTTTCACATTTGCAATTTCTACTATTTTGTTAGATGATTTGATCAAACATTTAAATGCTTTACTTCTAGAAGAATAACCAAGAAATGTTCCTTCTTCACTTTTCTGATCAAACTTTCCATTTCTATCATCTTTGTGTACATAGCATCTACTTCCAAATATTTTGAGGTAACTTACATTAGGTTTCTTGTCATACCAGATTTCATATGGTGTCTTCAAAGTTCCTTTCTTCAGTTGTACTCAGTTCAGGGTGTAAACTGTTGTGCTTATTGCTTCTCTCCAAAATGTTTGTGGCACTTTCTTTTCAATCATCAAGGTTCTGGCATAGTCCACAATAGATCTGTTTCTTCTCTCAGCTATCCCATTTTGTTGTGGAGTTCTCAGTGTAGAGACTTGTCTTTTTATACCATGATCATTGCAGAATAAGTTAAATTCATCAGAGGTAAACTCTCCTCCTCTATCTGATCTAAGACATTTCAGTTGTCTTCCTGTTTCATTTTCAACTCTTGCCTTGTACCATTTAAACATTTGAAAAGCTTCTGATTTTTCTTTTAAAAACATAATTGACATCATCCTTGAATAATCATCCACAAATAATATGAAATATTTATCACCATAATAACTTTGAACTTTCATAGGACCACAAAGATCAGTGTGCACAAGATCTAAAATTCCCTTAGAAGTGTAGGACCTACTTGTAAAGCTTGATCTTGTCATTTTACCCATCTGGCATCCTCGGCACATAGTATTCTCAGGTTTTTCCAAACTCGATAGACCTCTTACTCGATGCTTCTTAATTATTTTGATCAGATTATCAAAATTTAAATGACAAAACCTTTTATGCCATAACTAGGTATCATCTATCTTTGCATACAGACATTTGTTCCGAGTTGAGTCAAGGTGAAATGTGTTACCTTTTGTTTGTGTCCTGGTAGCAGCTAACTTTCCATGCTTGTCATGAACTTTGACAATTCCTTTCTGAAATTCTCTTCGGTAACTTGTGCTATTTAGTTGTGCTACACTCAGCAAATTGTATTTCAATCCTTCAACCCAATAAATATCATTACATTTAGCATTGTCAAGAAGTGTTATGGATCCTTTACCTTTTACTAGACATGGTGCATCATTACCAAATCTTACATAACCTCCATCATAGTCTTCTAATATAACAAACTTGTGTTTATCACCTGTCATGTGATGTGAGCATCCACTATCTATGATCCACAAATAATTAGTGTTTATGTGAGATATTAGGGCTTTTTCTTCATACCTTTCTTCATCTGATCCATCTTTGATAGCCACATAAACTACTTCCTCTGTATCAATTTCATCGGATTTATCATCATTGGATTCCTCATCAGCTATTAGGCATGACTTTCTATCTCTTCTTCTGAAGTCTCGGTGTCCTCTATAATGATTATTTTTTTGTCTGTCATCTCGGTAATCTCTCTTTTTAGTAGAATCTTTGTCAGGATAGTTAGAAGCCATATGTCCTATCTTATCACAATTGAAACATTTCAAAGGTAGTTTTCCTTTATACTTACCTTTGCCTCTCGGTAACCTTCTGGCTAATAGTGCTTCAAATTCTTCTTGCTTTCTGATTTCCTCATACAATTTGTGTACTTCTTCCATGTTCTTATGAAATATTTCACTTGCTCCACTATGATTCCCTTCAGAATACTTATACTTTCTATCATTGTAATCATCAGATTCATCAAGATGAAAAGAACTAAATGCAGATTCAACTTTATTTACCAAAGACCCACTGTTATCAAAATTACTTAACTCAAATGCATGTAGCTTACCAATAGTAGCATCCAAAGAAACTAGCATATTGGGTATAGACCTCAATTCATTGATTGTAGAGACTCGGATTGCATAAGCAGGTAGAAGGGTTCTCAATAACTTACTTGTGACATCCTTATCTTCAATGGTTCCTCCTACTCCTTTGATTTGATTGACAATCTCCTTT
Organism: Cryptomeria japonica; assembly: GCF_030272615.1. Classification (NCBI taxonomy): domain Eukaryota; kingdom Viridiplantae; phylum Streptophyta; class Pinopsida; order Cupressales; family Cupressaceae; genus Cryptomeria; species Cryptomeria japonica. Next base: position 386,669,527 of record NC_081409.1, read on the forward strand.
AGTCTTGTACCATACTGGGTTATGTTCTCACCTTCATTCATCCTCATAGATTCAAATTGTCCTCTTAGACTATCCACTTTTTCTCTTTGAACATGTTCATCACCGCCATACACAGATATGAGCTTGTCCCACATTGCCTTGGCATCATTGCAGCCTTCTAGATCATTAAACTCTGAGTCAATCAATGCAGATGTTATTTCAATTATTTCTTGAATATGTTCTTGCTTTGCCTTTATCTCTTCCATTGTCAATGGATAGGTTCTAGGTGTAATGAAATCATTCTCCAGATAATATACAGCATATTCTCCAACTCTTGATAGGTACAACTTCATCCTTTTCTGCCATGTAGAGAAACTTGACTTGTTCAGCTTCGGTGCATCTCTCTTGTACATCTTTGGATCTTTGCCTCAAGTACCTTTAAACTTTTTCTTCTGGAGTCCAAAGCTTTGATACCAATTGATAGTTATGATACTTAATGTAAGTACAGATGCCAAGCTAACAAGATGAGAAGGGGGGTGAATCATACAAACTTAATCTTCCATAAAAACAACAGATTCAACTTCGGTAACATATACTTCAGCAATATAACCAGAACTGCTAAACATGCAAATTCATAAGCATATAAACATCATAACACTCATAACACCAGATTTAACATGGAAACCCAAATAGGGAAAAACCACTGTGGGATTTCGGACCCACTAAGAAATATACTCTTCTAGAGTATGCTCGGTTAAAAGCAAATCCTGTTAAAGATTACAAACACATTGCTAGATGTGACCCGGTTAAGGGATATCCCTTAGATTTGTTAGGATCTTCACCTTGTTAGAAGTGACCTTGTTAAAGGATTTCAAACACTCAATTAGAATGTCACCTTGCTAGAGGGTTTTATAAATAAGACTGTTAAGTCCACTTGGTTAAGATATTTTCTCACTTTACAAAATAACAATAATAAAAATCTATCTGCAACTTCACATCTAAAATGCTAAAGCAGATTCTTATTTGCTCAAGACAATCTAGTCATAGGACTTATCTTGTCCTTCTACTGGGCTCTATACTCTGTTATCAAAATAGGTCTTCAAGCTTCAGTGCTCGGTAATCACTATGTAGCATCCCTGTGCTTACACTTGCCCGTATGCATTGTTTATCAACAGTTCCTTATTTATAAACAATTTGCTAACCGCTTAATCTCCTTGATCACATATCCCATGATCAATCATAGCCATCATCTTCAAACTTGACTAGGTTCAATGTATCCTTTGATCTGAAAATGTTTTACCTCACCTTGGAACTTGCATACATTTCGTGGAACTTGTGCTAAGGTATTGTGGTTCAATCTGCGTTGTAGATCTTTCTGTCGATTTTCCTTTGCCATAGATTCTTTAACAAACTTCATGCACGGCATACCAATCATTTAATCAGTTCCAGCTCATCAGCTTCCTTCATTAAATAACACTTTTAATCATTTAATGCATTCTGTTATAGCTCGGTTACAACTCGGTAACAACTCAGTGAATACTAAACTCCACTCGGTAGACATTCTGCCTTCATTAACCGATAGCGATAACCTTAGGGTTTACCGACTAGGTTCCTTAGGGTTTATCAACTAGGTTCTTTTCTCGGTAACATAGTATAGTATTAACCTTACAATCAACAACATATGTAGGATATCAAAACAATCTAAACATCATGATCTCATCATTGTCTAACTCGATAATAGTTGCCCATTGAATAATTTATTCCTCCACTTATTCATCACATTCTTTCTGTGTCTTTTACCAACATCTTTATACTCACTAAATCATACTTCTTAAGATATGGCAACATCATACTGAATAAGAAAATCAATTTCTTGACATCAATGACAAAATATTAATATTAAGACAGTAAACATCCTTAATCAGTTATATCCATAATCATCAACAACCTTCTCAATATCCTAATTGAAATGCCAACAATCTCTTATTGTCCATTATAATGCCAACACCAGCAACTTATCAAATGCATTTAGAGAGAAATCATGTTCCATGCAATGATCCATTAGGGAAAGAAACTCCTGCGTGATGGCATCACTAGTAACAAGATTTTGATTGTCATCATATAGATAACAAGGAATGTTAGCAATTATGGCAAAAATGAGATCAATCTCATCATCACCTTCTTTCCTTTCTTGATCCATCTCTACAATCATCAACTTTATTGTCTCTTTGTTGTGAGACAACAATGATAAGATTTGGATATACTTCTCTCTTGTTGGAACTACCTTATTTTCCATGAGGACATCTATCTTGGAGTCCTCTATTTTGTTCCAAAGAGTTGTACTTCTCTCAATATCTTCAATTTCTTGAGACAAGGAAGTCTTAATACTCTGCATTTGATTTTGAATTACTTCAAAATTAGTCAACAAATTAATTGTTGAACTTAGAAGATAATATCCTTCTGATTTTAATCATGCAATCCACTCATCTACTACTCGGCCCTTGACTCCCACATGTTCAACTTTCTTTAGAGCCTCAGTATCTATTGAGGAACCAATAGGCTCAATTTCTTGGGAGGATTGTGTAACCTTGAGAAGAACACTGGTTAATTGCTCACACTTTTGTTTTAACTCATTATTCTCATCTCTTTCCTAATCAAATATCTGCAACAAAGAGTCAAAAGTAGTTTGAGAATCCAGCTTAACGCTCTCATGCATTTCCACTCCAAGCTCTATGGTTTGCATGGTATAGTCCTTAGATTGTGTATTATCTTTACTCTTATCTATTGATAGTACCATGACCTCAACATATTTCCTCTTAGTAGCTATATCTACTAATACCCGAGAAATAGTCTTTGGCTCTTCTGTACCTTTGGGCTTTGGGAGAACCAACTGCTCAAAATCAAACTCATCGGGTGAAATCATCTGTTTCTTTCTCTTGGGTGCCACTACCTCCATCCAAGGTGGTAATTCTAGATTGGCAGGTGGAGTAGTAGCTTCTTGTTGAGTACCAATTGGTATTTCAGGAGCAAACTACTTGAACTTGAAGCAGTTGTGGATGTTGTTATTGGTATCAAAGCAGAAGTATCCAGTGACATGCCAGCTGATGTAGTAAAAATAGTTACTACTGATGCCCCTTCAGTTACAACCATAGATGGGAGAATGGAAGGTGAAGTGGAAATAATTTTAGTACTTACCAGAGGTGGAACTTTTCTTATGACTTTTGTAGAAGGTAAATTCATCATTTGTTGTTCCGCAAATGCTTGCTCCATAGTTTCAAGAAAATCCAACATTGAAGATTCAATGGTGGTTGAAGGAATATCATCCAAAGTGGAAAAATTGGATAATGTGAAAAAATGTTGATCGGATTTTGACTATGTAATGTCCATATCTAACTCCTCATCATCAAATCCCTCATCCTCTTGATTTGAGTCAGTTTCAATAGAATGAATAACAACTTCTGGATGGGTTGGCACCTGTGAGGTGGCAGGGACATTAATCTCACCATGATGTGCTAGCTCCTCAACCTGTGCTTCCTCTTGATGAGGAATTTCACCTTCTTCTAGCTCCTTTTCTTTCTCAGTCTCCTTAGTAGACTGTTGCTCTAACTCTTTTATGGTTGTCTCCTGAGTTTTTGAAGATGACTCACCTTGTTTAGACCCCTTAACTCTGAATTTGATTTTGGGTCCTTTTCCCTTAGATTGTGTTGCAGGAGCTGAAGATGATGCTTGCTAATCTTCTTTGCTCTTGGTTCTTGTTTCAGCCATAGTTGTCTTACCAATTGGACCATCACTATTGTCATCATCTCCAAAACTAGTAGGAAGTTGTTTCATTCTAAGATTCTTCTTCAACAACCATGCATTGGTATTTGCCAAAATGGGGGAAATTCTTTGAGTAATAGACTTACTCTCCTTCTTCGACCATTGCACCAGTGGGAGTGGTGAATCAGCAATCTTCTTTTCATAATAGACTAGGTCTACTATGTCATCGGTATCCTCCATGGTCATTGGTATTTTTTCCAGATCCACATTTTCAATCTACTCTAGGGTAAGATGACTGAAATACATTCTTCTTATTTCTTATTCATATTGGCAATCTGCCCATACATCTTCAAACCTAAAAACATGGGTGTAGTTTCTTTTGAGCTTATTCTTCATGCCATGAAAATCAAAATTATTTCATGCTTTGAACCTCCTCATAGTATTCCATTGCATCTCTTCTTCCATGTTCTTGGCCTTAAGATTAGTCAAAACTGAATACTAACCAATAGATTCTGGGAACTTCAATCTAGTCTTATGTGCTTGTGATTTCTTTTTCATGCACAAAAATTAGTTGCCGACACAACTTCATGAGTACAATCTTGTCAGATGGATATCTTGGTAGAATGAAAGGTTCTCCTATGAAACATCTTATCCAAATGTAAGTGAATGTTGGGAACTAAAGAAAAACACATCCAAAATGAGAATCCATGTTATATGTCGCCTCTGAGAGCCTTTTATTCTACAAGTATTTGTCAAACATGCACTTCCATACAGAAAAGAAAGCATCATTAACTCTTCTAAAATGGTTCCCTTGATTATGGATAGTGAGTTGATCATAATAATTCCAAACAGGCACTAACCTCCTGTCACCTTTTGTAGATAAACCTGGATATTACCTCATGGAAGCAGTTACATATACCAGGTATGAGGTCATATAGAATTTTAATGTTACCTTAACCTCCTTCAATTGTGAGCAAAGTGCATCACTGATCTGCTCACCCCAATCAATCCTAATAGCTCCTTTCCTGATTATATTCATGTAATAGCACATCCAGTTTTGGAAATAATGAGCCTTTCAAACCTTTCACCCATGCCAACATGGTGACCATATCATTGTATTCCTCATTGAATTCACTTCTATGGAAATATTTAGGCCATCTTGAAGTAGTATAATTCCTAGCAGCAGAGAGGTCAATTGTATTAATTACTTTCTTGCATTTTACCTCATTTTTCTCATAATACTCCTGAGCACTTTCTTGAGAAATATTGGCCACTTCCTCGACTGAAGAACCCTTGAATACATTGTTAAAGAAAACTTTGTCTAATGTCATAACCATATTTTGATCAGCATCCTTAAAATGTCTTGTATTTGGATCGAAATGATCCGCCATTGCAAGTACAAAGTCTAGATCATGAGCTGGGACAAGGAAGGAACCATATTTTTGCAACTTAGATCTAATCAAGTTTGTCAGGTGAGAAGGAGCTTTCTCAACTCAATTAATAAACTCCTGCATATTAACATGACCAATCTATGTATCCTTGATCTCCTTGATGTTAGAATCTACAAAGCTTTTTGGGTACATATTCAAGTTTTTGTCATACTTGTACTTCATTTTCTTTGCTGATGACTTGCCTGGTGAGGATTCCAATTGGCTGGGAGAAGGCTCTGATTTATCATGAGAAGGTCTTGACATTTGCAAATTATTGCATTCCACATCAAGGATTAGCTTCTTCAACAGTCATCATCATTAAAAAACCAAATTTTATCAACTGGATCAAAAATTCAGAGTCAGAACAGGCTTGGGAACTGTGTAGGAGAAAAAGTGACACTAAGCAAACAGGCCCTAATCTCACTTTCAACCACACACTTGTGGAATACGAAAGAGCCTAGAGGTATCACACAATTGGCTACTTCTTTTTGTGGAAGAGAGAGCCATGGGCTACCTATTAGGATTTCTATTCCTTTGTTGCAAATGATAGATAGATGATGCAAGTTCAATTCCTAACCCCAAAGTGCAAGTATGAACTAATAACAAGATTGCAGAATTGAAACTAAACAATGGAAAGCTATAAACACCAGGACAAGACAAGAATGTAAATGCATACCTGGTGTTAAAATCTGAGTGGAAATGTTCGAGATGGGGGCACGGGCGCCACTGTCCTGATTCTGCACTTGAAACTATTGTTTTGCAACCTGAAAAGTTGTCAGAAAAATGTTGAAACTGTTGTCTGACAGAAGGACTAGGGCGCCCAGCGCCCCTGTCCTGGTCTTTTGCTCTACAATTTGGTGTGAAGTTCAGTCTTCGTCTACTTCCGTCGGATCTGCAACTTGCGGCATCGTCCGAATCCCGAAACCTGCACTTATATCTGAAAAGGTATGGTGGGCGGCTATATAGGGTTTTACCTTAGTCAAACCCCCGCTTTGGTGGTTTCCACCTCCATGAATAGCCAAGTTGTATTGTAAAAGTAGTGTGTACAGACCTTGTGTGTGTGCAAGATCCTAAAATGCAAGTAAGCAAGCTAGAGCAACCTAGAAAGTAAACCCTAATTGCTTGTAAATGATAATGTAAACGCTCCAAATCAAGATGAAAAGTGATCTAAAGAATGAATACAAATGATATAATGAAGCTTATGCAAAGACATGAAAACAACATGAAACCATACCCAACCGCAAGGGAGGGGTACAAGCCAATCTTTAGTCGGTGATCCCTTATTGCTCTTCAATGCCTTCAAAGCCCTAAATGAATGAAATTGATGAATGCTTGATCGATGGATGTTGAATGTTGTTAAAGTCTTCAAAGATCTGCTCTTTTGCTGTGTAGAAGGCTCTTGAAACCAAAAATTCTGGATCCTTTCAAATGAAGAAAGAGAGCTCTTATATATGAAACCCTAGGTCTTAATTTCAACTTTTGGCCGACCTAGAGATTGAATCTCCCACCAATTTCTTGGGGTTAAGCTTTATTTTATGATTGGATCGTGCTCCTAAAATTTTGAGAAAAATGTCCGGGACCATGTGCACGTCGGGCGCCATGGTCCCGACAACTTTTCACCAAATTTTCAGGGTCGTCGGATATGATGATTTTAGAGAGAATCCTGAAGTTACAGGTGATTTCGAGATGTTTTGACCCCCGAAATCAAGCCCCCAAGTTCAAAATAGGACCTAATTAGGGTTTTTGATTAAATGATGTATTGGAAGAATAAAATGAAAGGGGCACACTTTAATGAAAGGGCCCAACTTTATAATGTGGAAGATGATGAAATAGGACCTTAGACCTAATTAATTTGATTAATTAAGTGCTAAAGGGGAAATGCAATGCAAAATGCAAAATGCGCAAAGGCGGTTGCTAAACTAGGTGTGAAATTGTACCACCCTAGCAAGTGCGTACAATTTACGATGCTACATTTAGCCCCCACTTTAGCGGTCATATGAACACTACGTGCATATGCAAGCTAAAGTACAGAAAAGTAAACATTATTTAAAAAAGGATATATCCATAAGTTGTCGGACGAAGCCCCTAGCGGTATCTGCAGTACACAGTTAGGAACCACACCCTACAAAACACACGTTAGATCACAAAATCACCTAATGCTTACTAAGGAAGGTGATGAAAATTCGAGGGTAGCTATATGCCCCCCCCTGTTTCGGCTTGCTAATTTTAGTGAGTTGAAACAGGTAATCATGTTTACCACTTTGAATTGTTAAAGAATATTGATGACAAATGCTCACAAGAAGGTTTGATATGAGATCAAAAACTAATGGAGAATAATTTGGTAAGAAAGAGGACTAAATCTCAATTCCAACACAACAAAGAGTGTGAGGATTTGAGAGTTCTCTAAGACAAGATGAAGGATGTAAATGGAAACAAACTGTAAAGAGAAGAAAAGAAGGGAAGAAAAAAAAAAAAAAAGCATGAATACACACATTGGTGATCCATGAGAAGAATAGTTAGAGAGAAAACATGGACTTCTCGCCCCTAGATCCTTTCTAAGTGATCCATGGGAAAAAGGACATGGAAAACTAGCCCCTAGAGTCTGTCTAGCTGATCCATGTAAGGGAGGAGAGTAAGAAAGTCTAGCCTTATGCCGCTAGTTCCACTCAACCTCGTGCATGTGTGTGTAAGGGAGGTTAGAAGCACCTCATAGGAGTCTATGCCCAAGTATGCTACAACCTGTATATGTATAGTACAAAAGCGTGACATCTCGCTCTAAGAGTCTGTGCTCTAGTTCCGAGAATAATCACCTTGCATAAAAGAAAAATGGAGACATCTCGCTCTAAGAGTCTGTGCTCTGGTTCTGAGAATGACCCATTGCTCAAAAAGTGTAATGTTTATGTCATAAGCAAAGTAGAACAAGGATACCTACCTTCATCACAAAAGAAGATACCCCAAAAATGCAACAATGTCATAGATCCAACCAAGAGAGTTTTGCATTCTTTAAGCAAGGATAAGATAGTTGAAAAGGGATATCTTGTAGTATGTGTAAAGGAGATCCTTAGAGGAGAAGAGATCTTTGTACAAAAGACACCTATCCCCGAGAGGAATTGTCTTAGACAAATATAACATCTTCTAGAATAAGACAAAGAAGAGAATAAGAATGCAATACTTCCTTCTTTTGCGAGGTGAAAGTGATTCTTAATGAAGGATGACACTCTTTTTAACCCAATTGGGAGAGTGAATTCATTATGGATGTATTTTACCAAGTGCAAAAGAGGTTGTAGTCAAGGGCTTACACCTCTTGTAAGAGAGAATCCTTGAACAAACAACAACAAATGCATACAAGGAATAACATCAACTAATAAAGTTCACACCATCCACGAAATAGGAAAAAGTGGATCCTTAGATAAAAATAAGGAAAGATCATTGCCTCCCAAGGAAAAGGACAATGAGAAGGACTTACACAATCTTCTAGGGAGAGATTTAGACATAAGCAAAATGTACTACATACTCACATGGGTTCATGCAAGCAAGACATTAGTGTATGTAAAATGCTCCTCACAAGAAGTGGGTAGGATAAGAAAGAGGATACACATCTTCTCCCATATCTAGGAAAAGAGGATTCTAAAGAAAAGATGATCAATATTTCCACACTATTACTCCATAGGAACAAGAGATAACATAGAAAAATTAGGCTATTATGTTGCTTCAAAAATATGATTGCACTTGAAATTGTACCATCATGAATGACAATGAGCCCCCAGTAAATGAGCGACCAATGTCACATAATGATGAGCAACATAATAGCCATTAATGTTATTTAAAGACATGATAGATTGAATGAGGTATTTGAATATGACATGCTAAATGCTCAACTATAAGTGAGATCAAAAACATGTATAAAGTGATAAAAATTGAAGAAGAAAAGTCACAAGAAATCTTAGAAGAGGGATGAGTGTAATTTATTAGAGCCTTATCCCTGGAGGAAAGGAATTTATGATGAATAGGACATAAAGATTCATAAGTGGGATTAGAAATTTGAGGGGAGTCATAAAGAGATTTGTTCATCGCCAAGATTTCCTTATGAGGGGAATGAGAATTGATAGAAGTAGAAGATGATTTAGTTGAAGTGAGATCATCATCACTACTAAATATAGCATTCACATTGAGAGATGGTTTTTTAGATGCTTTGGTGGGCTTAGAAAGATTATATCCAAGTCCAAATGAATATTCATGCATGTTATGTTCTAAAGGAACTTTAATTCCTTGTTCATTTGTGCCACAACCATTTCCACTATAGCCACTCTTAGCCAAAATATGAAAACCACGACCATAACGATTAGCCATTTCAGAAAGAAAAGGTGGTTTTTCATAAGACAAAGAATCAAATTCTTCAGAATTAGAGGTGTGAGGACAAGAAGTTTGAGAAGCAGCCACAAAATTATTGCTCATAGGTTCAGGTAAGACTGATTGATCTCTAGTTTCTTCCTTCTTTTTAACTTTAAGCTCTCTAGGAGGAACCCTATACTCACCTACAAAGGTGGGATTGAAATCAAGAGATCCCCAATCGTCTTCTGCGGGAACCTTCCCAAGATCAAAAGCCTTTTCATGTGTAGATTCAAGTTGAGAAGAATCTTCTTCAGGAACTTTAGACTCATCCAAAGAATTTATATTATCAGAGGGTGATGATTCATCCATAGGTATCTTGTTTAACGAGTCATCACTAGAAGAGGAAGGCTTAGAAGAACTCCCTTTGGAAGTAGATGTTTGCAAACAAGCTTGAAAATTAGTATCACCTATCAAGGTATATGTCTTATTATTATAAATAAATTTAACATTACTATGCAATGTGGAGGGGATAGCTTGCATACTGTGAATCCAAGGTCTCCCTAATAACAAGTTGTATGTTAGATTTCCCGACATAACATGGATAGGAGTAGGCAAAGTAACAGGTCCCACTGTGATGGGTAAGGTGATAATACCTAATGAAGACTTAGCCACATTATCAAAGCCTCGAATGGGATGAGAGTCAGGCTCAATAAGGGATGTATCCACATTCATCTTATGCAATAGATTAATGCTACACACATTAAGGCCAGAACCATTATCTACCAGTGTTCGTCTTATAGCAGTGTCATTTATGATAACCACAATCATCAAGGGATCATATTGATGTTGAATTTCACTAGTAGGCAACTCATCTTGAGTAAACATAATTTGAGCTTTAGGATTCATCACAGAGTTAACCAAAGACACTATATTACTAGATGTATTAGGTGGAGGAACATTCAAATCTTTCAAGGCATCTTGTAACATTCCATGATGAGCGGAAGAAGTTTGGATCAAATCCCAAAGGGATATCTTAGCAGGGGTAGCTTTAAGTTGTTCTATGAGATCATATTCCTTACCAAGAACTTGTGAAATATGAGGAGCTTGAGGAAGAATAGGTTGGGAAGGAGGAAGTGAAGTTGGGATAACTGGAGGATGATTAGGTTGCCTATCGTTTCTTGTGTTATAGGTATGAGCAGCATTATAACTCTCTCTAGTCAGTTGCTTAGCATACTCATAAGGGCTCTTAGTAGAATAACCTCCTTGCACAGTAATAATAGGTTTCTTAGGAGTGCAAAAAGAATCATTAGCATAACCACCTTGAACCACTAAGATAGGCTTATTTAAAGGTTGAGAATTTTGAGAAGGACAAGCACCTTAGACAGTGAAGAGAGGTTTGTTAGGTGTTTCATTCACATGTATCAAATTGATTGAGGATGGTTTAGGGGAATGAACAAAAGTGTTGGAAGAATTATTGATAGTCTTCTCTTGCACTAAAATCTTATCACGGATTAAATCAATTTTAGGAGAGAGACAAGGGGTAGGCATTGATTTTCTAGTAGGCAGAGTAATACTAGGAAAAGTCATATCATCCTCTATCATCAAAGGATCTACATGGGGAATAAACTCTCTAGGAGAAGGATCAACATTACTCTCTAAAGTCTCACTTTTGAGAGGGAGATCTTTGAAATAGATTTTAACCATCTTGCTTTGAACTAGGGTATCCGTATGAGTAGAACCAAGTTGAGGAGAGGGAGATGCTTTATTTTTAGAGGGAGAATAATTGAGATTCAAGGAAGGTGAGAAACTATCAAGGGAGTTTTCAATCTTGATTTCATCCCCTTTGGCTAGGGTTCTCTCACAGGGTAGAGAATAATCTATACCTTCTTCTAATGGTTCATCCCAAATAGTGAAGTGGTTGAAAGGAACGTTTGAAGTATTGTTAATTTCGGGAGAGGAGATAACATTGTCTATTAATTCCTCATCCTTAGGAGGGAGAGCATCAATAGATGTGTTAAACTCATCCTCTTTCCTCAAAATATGTTCAATATGATCTTTAGGGGAGAGAGAATTAAGGAAATTGCTTATTATTTCATCTTATTTCTCTAAGGGATGCTTATGGGTGAGACAAACTTTAGGAGAAGGGTAAGCATTTATCATTAATTCATCATCTCTAGTGGGAATTTTGTTGGAAAAGGAAATGTCATCACTAGGAAATGTAGGGATAATGTCATCTTCTTGCACAAAAGGATCCTCATGAAGGGAGTGTTTTTTAGGAGGAACATGAACATATTTCTCCAAAGATTCATGCTTAGGAAGGAGATCTTTGAAAGAAGTGTTCATAACCTCTTGTTGCACTAACATGCCCCCATTGGAAGGACCAACTTTAGGAGAAAATAAGTCAATGTCCATCAATACCTTTTCACTTAGAGAGGCATCATGTAGGGAAGGTGAAGTAACATTAAGAAAGGTGTTTATGATATCATTCTCTTCCTTTAGGATAGCTAAATAGGAAGGGCACATTTTAGGAGAATTGTCAAGATCACTCTTAAAGTCTTCATCCTTAGAGCATGGGAGAGTCTCAAAGGGATTGGAAGCAACTCTTTTAGGCACTAAAATGTTGTTATATATGGGGGGAGGTTCTTTAGGAGAAGGAAAAATTGAAACAAGGGAAGCTAACCCATTATCACATCTATGAAATGAATGCATCATGCCAACAATTTTCCTTTTTCAAATGATAACACATGCAAAATAGAAGGAAATGTTTAATTTTAACCAATGCAAGCACTTAGAATGTAGATTTAGAAAATGAAATTTATGATTCAAATGAGTTCCTAAATCAGATTTAAAATTATTGATCCCAATTAAGCTATCCACAAGTTCAACTTTGAATTGAAAAATTAGGATTTTAGCAAAAATTTCCTCTAAATTTTTGAATCTTGCAAAAAATCAAAACTTGCAAATACAAATTTGAATTTGAAATAGCATAAACACTCAAATTTTAAAACATAAATCAGAATTAGAGAAGATTGGAGTTCACGTCGGGTTCACCAAAATGTGTGGGAGAAAAAGTGACACTAAGCAAACAGGCCCTAATCTCACTTTCAACCACACACTTGTGGAATACGAAAGAGCCTAGAGGTATCACACAATTGGCTACTTCTTTTTGTGGAAGAGAGAGCCATGGGCTACCTATTAGGATTTCTATTCCTTTTTTGCAAATGATAGATAGATGATGCAAGTTCAATTCCTAACCCCAAAGTGCAAGTATGAACTAATAACAAGATTGCAGAATTGAAACTAAACAATGGAAAGCTGTAAACACCAGGACAAGACAAGAATGTAAATGTGTACCTGGTGTTAAAATCTAAGTGGAAATGTTTAGGACGGGGGCGCGGGCGCCACTGTGCTGATTCTGCACTTGAAACTGTTGTTTTGCAACCTGAAAAGTTGTCAGAAAAATGCTGAAACTGCTGTCTAACAGAAGGACCAAGGCACCCAGCGCCCCTGTCCCAGGGACCAGGGCGCCCAGTACCCCTGTCCTGGCAGGACCAGGGCACCCCACGCCCCTGTCCTGGTCTTTTTCTCTGCAATTTGGTGTGAAGTTCAGTCTTCGTCTGCTTTCGTCGGATCTGCAACTTGTGGCGTCGTCCGAATCCCGAAACCTGCACTTATATCTAAAAAGGTATGGTGGGCAGCTATATAGGGTTTTGCCTTAGTCAAACCCCCACTTTGTTGGTTTCCACCTCCACGAATAGCCAAGTTGTATTGTAAAAGTAGTGTGTGCAGACCTTGTCTGTGTGCAAGATCCTAAAATGCAAGTAAGCAAGCTAGAGCAACCTAGAAAGTAAACCCTAATTGCTTGTAAATGATAATGTAAATGCTCCAAATCAAGATGCAAAGTGATCTAAAGCATGAATACAAATGATATAATGAAGCTTATGCAAAGACATGAAAACAACATGAAATCATACCCAACCCCAAGGGAGGGGTACAAGCCAATCTTCAGTTGGTGATCCCTTATTGCTCTTCAATGCCTTCAAAGCCCTAAATGAATGAAATTGATGAATGCTTGATGGATGGATGTTGAATGTTGTTAAAGTCTTCAAAGATCTTCTCTTTCACTGTGTAGAAGGCTCTTGAAACCAAAAATTCTGGATCCTTTCAAATGAAGAAAGAGAGCTCTTACATATGAAACCCTAGGTCTTAATTTCAACTTTTGGCCGACCTAGAGATTGAATCTCCCACCAATTTCTTGAGGTTAAGCTTTATTTTATGATTGGATCGCGCTCCTAAAATTTCGAGAAAAATGTCCGGGACCATGTGCACGCCGGGTGCCATGGTCCCGACAACTTTTCACCAAATTTTCAGGGCCGTCGGATATGATGATTTTAGAGCGAATCCCGAAGTTACAGGTGATTTCAAGATGTTTTGACCCCCGAAATCAAGCCCCCAAGTTCAAAATAGGACCTAATTAGGGTTTTTGATTAAATGATATATTGGAAGAATAAAATGAAAGGGGCACACTTTAATGAAAGGGCCCAACTTTATAATGTGGAAGATGATGAAATAGGACCTTAGACCTAATTAATTTGATTAATTAAGTGAAAAGGGGAAATGCAATGCAAAATGCAAAATGCGCAAAGGCGGGTGCTAAACTAGGTGTGAAATTGTACCGCCCTAGCAAGTGCGTACAATTTACGATGCTACAGGAACAAAATTGGTAAAAACTAGCAGGTCGGGGAAAAAAGTCCGACCTGCACCTTAGGAGTAAAAATTTGCACATCGGACTTTAAAGTCCGATGTGCAAATTGGAGAAAAGCCATCGGCACGTCGAACTTTAAAGTCCGATGTGCAAGTGAGGAAAAATGTATTAGCACACCAGACTTTAGAGTCTGATGTGCAGGGAAAAGTTGTTCAAAGGATAAGCACATCGGACTTTAAAGTTTGATGTGTCTGGGGAAGATCAGTGATTGACATATCGGGTTTTAAAACCCGACATGTCAATTGGACAAACCCATCCTTCATATCAGACTTTAAAGTCCGATATGTAGGATGTAACCCTCCTGCTAACACATCGGGTTTTAAAACTTGACTTATTAGTAGGAAGGATATCTCTTGCATATCGTACTTTAAAGTTCGATATGCAAAGATATATGCCTTCACCTGCATGTCAAGATTTGAAACTTGACACACAGGTGAGGGAAGAGAGGAACGACAAAAAGACCAAAAGGGTAATCGGACATTAAAGTCCGATGTACCCTCGACCTCAAAGGGAAGGTTAGGAGAAATCGGATTTCAAAATCCGATGTGCTCCAACAAATGAAAAACCAAAGGAATGATGAAGAAGAAAAGAAAGGTGAAGCAAAAGGAAAAAACCCTAAAGGAATAAAAACCTACCTCAATCCACATGACCGAAGAAAATCTGATGACTCTGTGAGGTGATTGGGAATGAAATCGCAAGAAAAAAGTAGGAGGGCATGCAAGGAGAAAAGATCGCAAAGATAAATGAAGAATTAAAACCAAAAACCTAATAAATAACCCCCAAAATAACCATTAATGCCCTCATTAATGATTAAGCACGCCATGCATGTCGGACTTTAAAGTCTGATATGCAAGACTAAACCCCTTGCAAGTTGGACTTTAAAGTCCAACATGCATGCCATTACAAACAACCTGCACATCAGACTTTAAAGTCCGATGTGCAGGAGCAAAGACCCTATAGGTCAGACTTTAAAGTCCGATCTGCAGGAGGACTACCTACAGGTCGGACTTCAAAGTCCAATCTGCAAGAGGAAAACAAGAACATTGCACATCAGACTTTAAAGTCCGATGTGCAATTCCTTTGAAAGGGAAAACCCTACAGTTTGGACTTTAAAGTCCGACCTTCAGGGAAAACTGCAAAAATAAAAGAACTTAAAAACAATAAAAACAAAAAGCGAAAAGCCAAAGGAGCTAACCGACGAAGTTAGTCAAGCTCTCGTGGAGGACGTGAGGTACGAAACGGACTAGTTTCGTAGGGTTGCCTCACAATTTTGGCCGCATTGAAATCGAGGACAACACACTATAATTAAATAGGTATATTAATTATCTAATCAGCTAACTCTTCTTCTATAATTGAATAAATGATTTTTAATTTATTTAATTATTCCCTTTTCTAAATATATTTCTTCTGAAAATAAGTAAAATCATTATTTTATTTATTTTCTCTCATGAACATGAATTAAATATTTTTTAATTGTTTAATTTTATGAATATTTTATTCACATTGATTCAACTAACACTCAGTTCTAGTCTTCTCATCAATCATTCTTTCATGTTGTCGGTTCTTTAAATTAGGCAATCAATTAAGTCCTATTTTTAGCCTTCAACTTCTGTCATTAATTCTTGGCAATTGATCTTCAAATCAATCTCAACTGATCCACACTATTGGTCAATATTAGAAAATAGCATAAATTCAACCTTTGACCTTCGTCATTCTCTCCCCAAAATATTTGATATTTCATGATGAAGGGCTATTCCCCCCAATACTCACGCATAGTACAATAATAAACAAAAACACAAAAAATGGAAGAAGTAAAACGATCCACTTTTGATTTCTTTAGTTAAAAGGAATTATAAATTTTGAAATTGCAATGCTACAACCACATGGACTTAAATTATTACAAAGAAAATAAACTCTACAATTCAAAGCCAATATTTGTACTGATGGAACTATCTTTTGTAACCTTCATCCACCTCTTTATGAGTACCAATAACTACCTTAAAACGTCCTGAGGAAAGTGTAACTCTCCCTTTTATAAGATTTTTTGAAACTTGAAACATTAATATTTCCCAAAATGTACAAGATATTCAGATGACCCCTTCACCAGTCATATTTTTCAATTTAACTCCTTGGGGTTAGTTTTCATGTCCAATCATAGGCTAACTTACTAAAAATAACATATTTTTTATTTTTAGTAGTTTCAAACTTTTGATTGTCCAATATCTTGTGTCATTATGGGCTCCAAAACAACTAAAGTAATCTTAAAAATAGAATGAAAAAACTTTTTTTGGGTGATACAAGATTACCCTTACACCACTAGATGCTCTTGCATCAAATAGAAAAGGTAATTTTAGAAGTGACCTTGTCACATCTATGTTCCTTCAGGAAAACCAAGATAGTCAACCTTTGCCTTGGACAACCATGATGAATCTTCAATGGGCCTTCCTTTCCACTTAACTATATATTCTTCATATTGTTTATTTCTTGTACTCCTTCCCACATAACTATCCAAGATCTCTCCTATCTCTTCCTTCTTAAGAGTAGATGTTGGAATACTCCATTGTGCTTATATTGGTCCCTCTTCAATGGCTCCTTCATGATACTTTGTCAAATCAGAAATATTGAACATAGGTAATATGTTAATTCCGCTTGGTAACTCCACCTTATATGCATTTATCGATCATGTATCTTTACAATCATACAATGCCCAAACTTCTTCATTTTTTGCTTATTATATTTTCCCATGGGAAACCTTTCTTTCTTCAGATAAACTTTAACTTCATCACCAACATTCAACTCTCTAAACTTTTACTTCTGATATGCCTTTTCCTTGTATTGAAGGTACATTTTACTAATGTGTTTTCTTACTTTTTGGTGCAAGTTCTTCATGTGTTGCGCAAAGTCCTCAGCATCACCGCTTCTTTTTTCTCCTTTCTCTATCTTTCCCAACTCCAAATCATTCCTCAGACTACTCCCATGTACAATCTAGAATGGGGATTTATCAATACTCCTATTTAAAAAATTGTTTGAAGGAAATTCTACCTATGGTAAAATCAAATCTCATCCCTTCAACTTATCGCTCACTAAGCATCTCAATAAGTTTCTCAAACTTCTATTCGTTGCCTCTATTTTCACATCAGTCTATGGATGGTGTGTAGAAATAAACTTCAAATATTCCTTCAATTTCTTCCATAATGTCAAAAAATTTGG
Organism: Cryptomeria japonica; assembly: GCF_030272615.1. Taxonomy (NCBI): domain Eukaryota; kingdom Viridiplantae; phylum Streptophyta; class Pinopsida; order Cupressales; family Cupressaceae; genus Cryptomeria; species Cryptomeria japonica. The sequence continues at coordinate 386,687,002 of NC_081409.1, forward strand.
CATTCTGATTTGAAGCTATACTTTTTGGTAGACCATGTAGTCTTACCACCTCTCTAAAAAATAACTTTGCAATGTGAACAACGTCATTAGTTTTTTGACATGGAATGAAATTTGTCATCTTAGAAAATATATTAACCACCATAGATATTTGTTTATTTCCCTCTTGTGTCCTTGGTGAACCATGAAAAAATCCATACCAATATCCTCCCATGGTCTCTCTGGTACAAGTAATGGTTGATATAACCCAATGTTATAACTTACTCCTTTTCCCATCCAAGGCATACTCCAATCCTCCACTATACTTCTCCTTGATCAAGTTTTGTCTCATATAACTCCTTGGTATGCACAACTAGCTTCCTCTAAACAACATCCCATCTTGGATTAAGAAATCTAAACATTTTTCCATGTCTAGAGTAAAAACTTCCAAGAAATCTCTCCAAGCCTCCATAAAGTCGAGATCTTTAGGATACAAACTCTTGAGCTTATCAAAACCCAAAAAACTCTATCTTCATCTTTTTCAATAAATTTTGCCTTCTACTTTGATGAATAATAAGAGGGGGGGGTGAATTAGTATGCCAAAAATAACTGCACTAAAACACTTACACAGTCTAAAGATAAACCGGCAAAGTAGTCTAACAGTCAAACCAGTTACCACACATGCAAACCAAAATGTGAATAAAGCATTCACCCAAAAAAGCAATACAACCATAACACAAGATATTTGACATGGAAACCCAACTAGGAAAAACCACGGTGAGATGGAACTCACAAGTCACTATCTGTAGAATAGAAACCAGATCGGTTAAGGTTAGACCGGTTAAGGTCTTACAATGTTCTTCACTAGAACAGATCCTGTTAGGAATCTCAATCTCTGTTAGGAGATAAGTTCGATTAAAGAATACCTTGTTAGAGGATTTTAGATTCACATGTGTGAACCACCTTGTTAGAGGATTTTACAAAGGCTTTGAGGCCTACCCGGTTAAGGGCTATAGACTTGTCAAAGATGTGAGCAATCAACAAGTGTTTGATCTATCTAATAGCACAAACTACTTGGTTAGATCCAGTATTTCTCACAACTAATGCATTCTAGAATTACTTCAATCTTCTCTCTCTCTCTCACAGTTACAACTTGATCTTCTCAAATAAGATCGTTCTTAACTTCCACCTTAAACCCTAGCATGACATTAACCCTTTCAGCAACAACTTAAAACCCTAAACATGATGTCCATTTAAAGGAATTTGATTTCATGTTGGTCCAATAGGATTACATTACAATTTCTTAGGTTCAATGCATCTAGACATACTCAGTAACATGACACAAAAAGCACCATCAAATGTGTCGGCATCGTCAAACAATTGGTGGATTGGTAACTCATCACAGAGTATTACCGGTTCATACAAAATACCGGTTGCCGGTTTGACAAAAATGAAGACTAGTAAGAATGTGTTGTGCCGCTTTTCTCCCTCGTGTCGCTTGGGATCTACGAACCGCTTGGGGTCGACATGCCGCTTCAGACCGGGAAACACATTCTGCAAAATCACCACTAGTCTAAAGACTAGTATACAACATACCGGTTGGAACAAATACTGGTTGAGCTTGAGCTCATACATATAAAGGGGATCTCAATACAAGTGTGTGTCCATCAATGAAAATCACAACATAAACAACAAAAATGCCAACAATCTCCCCCTTTGGCATTGATGGCAACACTTAGGAAAATAAGATTTTGACATCTAAGTGTTTTACAACAAAAACTTGCCATTAACAAAATTGCTCCCCCTAAGCATATACACTATCCCTTAATTAACATAGTGTATAGAAATTTTGCATACAGAGCATAATCATTGAGACATCAGATCATATAGCATATATCAAAGCATATATCAAAATGTCAAAACCAGATACTTCTCCCCCTATGTCAAAAGATCAAAATTTTATAATGAAAAACCAGATATACTTCTCCCCCTTTGCCAACAATGACAAAGTACCACTGAATAGCCCTATTTCCATATATATATAAAAGAGTTTATGACAATAATGAATAATACTTGTCAAAAACCGATTTATAGTCCTACAAAAATTATTTCATGGATAGAGACCAGGACTCAAGTAGGGAGGTTACCACTTCCTTCTCTATTTGCATCTGGGATACCTGTTCCTCCATGGCATCTACTGTGCTCAGTTCTTGTGTGATTGTCAAGGCATCCAGGTTCAGATAACACTTCTGAAGAATTTGCAGTCGTGGAAGTAAAACCAGTTGAATCTCCTGCAAATCCCTAGACCATGTACTGATCTCTTGCTCCATCTTGGCTGACTGGATCTGGAACCGGTGAACGATTTGCCCATATGCTACAAAGGAATCATAAGGTGTCTTAAATGTGCCCAAGTAGGACTGTAAGTTTGTTTGAAGCTTTTACTTCTTGGCTAGCACATCATTACAGAATAGATGAGGTTGACAGATTTTGCTGAGTAGCAAGTTTCCCTCATCCAAGGCATTCCTTATGTCCTTTTGATCTTTCAGCAATTCAGTCCTAAGCTCATTCATCTTTTTCACTAAAGCAACATTAAGAGCCTTTTGGTGCTCTTTCTTGACATTGGCCTCTGCTTCTTCTTCCAGGCTCTGCACTTGATCATCCACTACAATACATAGTATTTTGAGTTGTGCTAGTGATGATTCAGTGTCCGAAAGATTAGTACCAGGGATTAAACCGGTAAGGGTGTCTACAACCACCTGAATAATATCCTGTTCCCTTTTCCTACAAATGACTTCAAGGCACTCTTGGGAAACCTTGATGCTCTGCATAAGCTCAAACTCACTTGTAGATTGGAGATCAATAGGACTCAAGATAGCAGCCGGTTTGGCTTGGCTTCCAGTTGCCTTAGGAGTCTCCATCTGTGTGCTCTTCATTGCTTCAATTGTCTTGTCTACTTCTTCCTTCCTTTTCCTCTCCTTCTCTTCTTTCTCTTTCTCTTCTCTCTTTTTCTTCTCTTCCTCTTCCATCTTCTTGTTGTCTTCCTCTTCTTTCTTCTTCTTTTCTACTTCTTCCTTCTTCTTTGCTTCCTCTTCCTTCTTCTTCTGTTCTTCCTCTTCCTTCTTCTTCTTTTCTTCCTCTTCCTTCTTCTTCTTTTCTTCCTCTTCCTTCTTTCTCTTTTCTTCTTTATCTTCTTCTTCTTTCTTCTTCCTATCATCTTCTTGCTTCTTCTTCTCTTCATCTTTTCATTTCTCCTCTTCCTCTTTTCTCTTCTCTTCCTCTTTCTTCTTTTTCTCATCTTCATCCCTCTTCTTCTTCTCTTCCTATTCCTTTGCCACTTCCTGTGTGTCCTTAGCCTATTCACCGCCCTATTCGGCTTGTTTCCCCTGTTCGGTTCCCTTAGAAGGTATGTCTTGAGTGACATCTTCTACATCCAGGGCATCGACATCGATAGTGTCGATTGGTTCTTCCACCAAGTTTCCTTCCTCATCAAAAACCTCATCCGGTTTGGAAATAACTGGTTCTTTTTCCGCTTGGAGGTTGGCCATTCATGCTTTGTGAGAGTTGATAGCATGAGCCATATGCTGATGAGTATCTTTTTCAACATCATCAATTCTCCTCTCCAACAACCAGAGTCTTCTTCTCCTTGTGAAGAAGAGACCTTTATTTTGATCCAGGACATCAAATAATTCTGAATTTGAGAGGTCAGGAAAGTACTTTGCAAAGACTTTCTCCCTAATCTTCTGTTCTTTTTCAATGGAAATGCACCATTTATTATCTAATGCTTTAAATAATGAATTCGGTGTCTAAGATTTAATCTCTGATGGTGATTGGTCATTTTTACACAAATAAAGAATGATTTCCTGTAGTACTTCATCTTTCTCCTCACTATTAAAATCATCATAATAATCTACTAAATCATGAAGTAATTTTCTCCTAATATTCTTTATTGTTCTTTGACAATGTGTCAAAGGTTTGTATGAGGAGATATCAATATTTACTGGTGCAAATGTTGCCAGTTCATTCTTCTTCATCTTCTTTGTCTATCTGGCCTTCTTTGGCTTTTCATCAAACTCGGTTTCTTCGGAGTCCAGTTCATTTGTCTTAGTCTTCCTCTTTCTTTAGAAGACTTTTTCCAGTGTTACCTTTGGTTTCTTCTTCGTCGATGATCACTTGGTCACTCTTGAAGTTGCAGTGGTAGCCAGTGTCGATGCTACAGGCACTGCCTTGGCTTTCTTTGCTACCAGTTCTTTTCCTTTCTTCACCGATGGTTCTTCAGCCGGTGCAATCCTCTCCAAGTAGGTTCCCATCCTCTTAACCTTTGGATCAAGAGGTGAGGCAATACGGGTTGAGGCATACCCTTCCAGCATGTCATACATAACCTCATAGCCCATTGGCTCTACTTCCTCCATTCTAGGCTCAATAGCCTCCATTAAACATTTGTCCACCTGAATAGTGAAACAGATGTCATCTTCGTATTTCTTCACTATATCACCTGAGATTCTTACCCTCTAACTCATCTTTCTTTTGAACTCATCAAAATATTTGTTCAGTACTTCAGGGTAGCCGGTTCCAATGGCTTGTACGCTTTCCTTTATCTGCTTGGTTACCAGTTGGTCGGGAGACCACTAGACATCTCCTACTCCAGGAAAGTAGCCTTGAAAATAGAAGAACAACCCTACCAGTAGTTATCCAAACTTAAACCTCAGTGAATTGTCTTGTTTGATTGCCTTAAGATTCAATAGGAGTTGCCTCTGCATACCAGTGCATAAGTCAAAAGATGCATCCTCTTTTATCATCCGGTAAGCTGCATTTACTGCTGCAGTAGATACAGAATTAATCCTGCTGGCTGAAAATGTTTTGTATCCTATCACCATGCAGGCGTATTTCACCAGATCATCCTTGATAGGATTAACTGTCATGCCCCGTGAGTCACTGGTTGAGCCAGTGAGCTTGGCTATTTCGATTTTGCTCACCTTTCTTAGGGCTGGCACTTCCCCTGTGTTGCAAAAACTGGTGACAGCATGAATTGCCTGAGGCATAATATCATGCATCCTCTCCAGGTACATCTTGTCACCATGGACTCTGCTCAAAATAATCCTTATGTGATCCTCTGTAAAATCTTCTAGAAAATATATTGCGTTATGGAATTTCTTCTTCTCTAAGACACTAAACTCCGATTTGATCTTTTTATTCTTGCCGCAAAATAGACCTAACTGAGTGTGAATAGCTAAAGACCCTAGGTCTTCTATTTTGCAATCAATATAATCAGAAATTCCCTCTTCAACTATGACTCCAGCTGGAACTTGTGATAAAGCATTATATTTGGACTTCCTCTAAATAAAACTTTTCGACTCTATGGATGTACTCGAACTGGTATGAGATGCGGAAGCCATTGTAGAGTATTTCAAGAACATGAAAAATACCTTTCAAACGCAAATTTAGGGCTTCCTGATTCTACTTCACTTCACTCCACTCTCCGTCAGTTGCCAAATCACCACTTTGTGTTCTCCACTACCGCTTGCAAACTGGATTTGAATTTCTTTCAAGGTATGTCAATTTCTTGAAATCTTAGCTCAAATCGCCTTTTTTTTTTTGCTCTGCACTTGAAAACTTCTCTTCACTCGAAATCAGATAGTGAGAAATGATTTGAAAAATGCTTTTATACATGTCTCTCACCTACCGCCATTAATGCTCCTCTATTAGGGCGTAAACCCTAATTTGCCTTTTTACCATTTCTGGTCTTCTGCCAAGCGATAGGTATCGCATACCAGTTAAGGTCTTTTACCAGTGTAAACCAGGGGTTCGAAAGCATTTCGCCATTTTCTCCCCCTAAGCCTTTGAGGCTTAGTTTGCCGGTTCTGATATTTCCACACTAGGTGCAGAAACTGGTTCCTCTTCCAACATTATTGGTTTCTTCCTCCAGGTTTTCTTCATGTCCCCTTGAACTTTTTCAACATCGATTTCTCCTTCCTGAGTGACCAATATATCATCAAATATACTTTTTTGCTTCTGCGGAATCTTGCAATGTGACCCGGTTTGTTGCAATGATAGCAAACAAGTCTAGGTGCTCTCCAAGGTCCATTGTACATGTTTCCATTCTTCCTTCTGCATGTTGCAGTAGTGTGACCATGACCATGACAAATCATACAATTTTCTCTCCATCTGATTGCCGCTTGATGGCCACCACTTCTCAACTGATGATTGAAGACATTAAACCGGTTGTGGTTTCGGTTCACAAAAGGTTCAGGACCAGTTCCTTGGGTCCTTTGAGGATATCTTCCAATGTTATCCATCACAGACCTGCATTCAAATGCTCTATGCCCAAACTTGTTGCATGCATAACAATGACCATCGAACTTATTGGATCTAGGTACATTGTTGATAAAATATGGAAAATTATTGTAGGCTTTACTCCTACATACATTGGCAGTGTGTCCTTCTTTAAGACAGTTAAAGCAAACAAGTTTGAATTTTTGCTTACCTTTTCCTTTGAGTGTTGGTTGCTTCTTTGATGCTTCAGCATTTGTTCCTGAGAATTCTCCTTCCTCATGTCCAGAGAAACCAAGACCATTGGTATTCTTTGCCGGTCTAGATGACTCAAGCTTTTGCTCTAGCTTGATAGTACTTTTGCCAAACTTACCCAACATTTCCTTTGACTCAAAGAGTTCTTTGGAAATAGTAGTATTTGTCTCCATAAGACTTGCATTTTCAAAGATGGCAATGTTCAGTTCTCCTTGCATGTCTTCCTTTTCCATTCTACTCTCATGAAGGCAAGCAGTCAGTGCACTAATCTCTTGTTTCAACTTAGAGATCTCATGATCTTTGTCCTTTACCAAATCTTCATCTTTTCTCCGATTCTCAAGCTCTTGACTAAACCAAATAGTCAGTCCTTCCAACTCCTTTCTTAGATTGGAGTTTGAATTATTCAGCTTATTTACTTCAGCAATCATGGCTTCCATGTTAGCTTCATCTTCAGAACTACTTTCAGATAGTTCCATCAGCCTCTCTGCATGTTCTCTCCTTTTTTCTTGAGATGCCTTGTATTTGACCATAAGATCATCATAGGCTTGCTCAGACTTAGTGAGTCATTGAGTAAGTTCCCTCATGGTGTATTGCCCCATATCTCTTTCCAAGTGGTTAAACTTATAGAAAGGTAGGCTCTGATACTAATTGATGAATACTAAGAGGGGGGGTGAATTAGTATGCCAAAAATCACTGCACTAAAACACTTACACAGTCTAAAGATAAACCGGTAAAGCAGTCTAACAGTCAAACCGGTTACCACACATGCAAACCAAAATGCGAATAAAGCATTCACCCACAAAATCAATACAACCATAACACAATATATTTGACATGGAAACCCAACTGGGAAAAACCATAGTGAGATGGAACTCACAAGTCACTATCTGCAAAATAGAAACCAGACCGGTTAAGGTCAGACCGGTTAAGGTCTTACAATGTTCTTCACCAAAACAGATCCTGTTAGGAATCTCAATCTCTGTTAGGAGATAAGTCCAATTAAAGACTACCTTGTTAGAGGATTTTAGATTCACATGTGTGAACCTTTTTATTAGAGGATTTTACAAAGGCTTTGAGGCCTACCCGGTTAAGGGCTACAGACTTGTCAAAGATGTGAGTAGTCAACAAGTGTTTGATCTATCTAATAGCACAAACTGCTTGGTTAGATCCAGTATTGCTCACAGCTAATGCATTCCAGCATTACTTCAGTCTTCTCTCTCTCATAGTTACAACTTGATCTTCTCAAATAAGATCATTCTCAACTTCCACCTTAAACCCTAGCATGACATTAACCCTTTCAGCAACAACTTAAAACCCTAGACATGATGTCCTTTTAAAGGAATCTGATTTCATGTCGGTCCAATAGTATTACATTACAATTTCCTCAGTTCAATGCATCTAGACATACTCAGTAACATGACACAAAAAGCACCGTCAATGTGTTGGCACCGTAAAACAATCGGTGGATTGGTAACTCATCACAAAATGTCAATTGGTAACTCATCACAGAGTATTACCGGTTCATACAAAATACCGGTTGCCAGTTTGACAAAAATGAAGACTGGTAAGAATATGTTGTGCCGCTTTTCTCGCTCGTGCCGCTTGGGATCTACAAACCGCTTGGGGTCAACATGTCGCTTCAGACCGGGAAACACATTCTGCAAAATCACCACTAGTCTAAAGACTAGTATACAACATACCAGTTGGAACAAATACCGGTTGAGCTTGAGCTCATACATATAAAGGGGATCTCAATACAAGTGTGTGTCCATCAATGACAATCACAACATAAACCACAAAAATGCCAACATACTTAAGGCATCTACAACTTTGTTTGACTTTCTACTCCTAGGCTTCAAAAAAAAATATAACTCTACAAAAACTCAACACATTTTAAGTGCTTTTGATTTAACTTTCCTTGACTATTAAGATACTACAAAGTTTTATGATTAATGCATAAATAAAATTACTTTGGCAACAAATAATGTATTTATTTCTTTAAAGCCTTCAAACTATAGCATAAAAATATTGATTATAGATAGAATATTTTTGATTAGCATCATTAAGATTCCCACTAAAATAGGCATCAAGCTTTCCTTATAGCCTCAAAACAACTCCTATGGCACCACCACTAGCATCACAATTGACCTAAAATACCTTATTTAAATTTGGAGGTGCCAAAATAAGTTTCTCATTGACTTTCTTCTTCAACATATCAAAACCCTTTGTTTCTCTTGTCTATCCCATCTTATTGTCCATGTTAAGGGTGCACAAATACTACTAAAATTCTTAATAAACTTTTGGTAAAAACTTTCTAGACCATTAAATGATGTTACCTTTGTAACACTCCTTAGTGTAGGCCATTTGATGATAGCCCTCACTTTCTCTACACCAATTTTAAGACCCTTAGCTAAGATAACAAATCCTAGTTACACGAACTCCTTCACAAAACTACTTAGAATAATCAACAACTTTGTCTCCATTGGCTTGTCAAAAACTCTTCAAATATGTGTTAGATTATCCTCCAATGTCTTACTAAAAATTAAAATGCCATCTACATAAAAAGTAAAAAATTTTCCTAAAAATTATTTTAATACCTCATTCATCTATTGCATAAATGAGCTCAATGTCTTGGTTAGCCCAAAGGGCATGACTAACCACTTGAAAAAGCTATGTTTAGTCTTGGAGACTATCTTCCACTCATCTCCTTCTCTAATATAGATCTAATGATACCCACTCTTTAGGTCAATCATTGTGAAGTAGTTGAATCCATTTAAACAATCCATAAGGTCACCCAGCCTTAGTAATGGAAATTTATTATTGATTGTAATCTTGTTAACCGATAGAGAGTATGCACACATTCTCCATTCTCTATATTTATTTGGTGCTAGTATTGTAGGTACCACACATGGACTCAATTTCTCTCATATCAATCCTTTCTTCAATATCTCTTGAACTTGTCTATTTAGCTCCTCATAATTTATAGGAGTCATTCTATAGGATTCCTTATTTATAAAATGTTCTCCTAGTATCAAATCCATCTATGACTAATCTTTCTCACAACTGGCTATCCCTCAATTAAATTCTCTAACACAATAACATGAAATCCCTCTAACGGATCTAAAACTTCTACTGGTATCTCTTCATCTTTTTCATTATCGGCTCTAGAAATTAATGCATAACACATATGTGCATGCTTCTTAGCATTAAAAAAAATCTACTATCAACTAAACAAACTCTTGCACTACTACATACTTGCTCTTCTACTTCCTTTAGGGGATTCAACTTGTGTTGAACTCTCTCCTTTGTAAAATAATAAGTGTTGGCATGTCCATCATGTACCACACATCAGTCAAATTTCCATGACTTCCCTAACAACATATGATAAGATTCCATAGGCATCATGGCATACAATACATCATCATGACAATTCCCAATCTTAAACTTCACTAAACATTACTCATTTACCAAAGCTCTATGGTTCTTTTGCACCCATGTGATCCAATATGGATGTGGATGTGTCCTCTCCAATTGAATTTTGTTAACCATATCCCTAAACTAGGATTATTAGTGCCTACCAATATCAATGATATTATTAAAAACTTTACCTTCACATTTGAACATTGTGAAAAATAAAAGCTTCCTCTAAATTGGATCTTACTCCTCATTTAGAAAGACTCTCCTTGTGACAAGAACTTCTCTTTTCTCACCTTCAAAATTTTTAGATTCGACATCTTCATCTATACGTGCAACTCAGGAATTCTCTTCAAGTATTTTGTTTGTCCTTCCTTGATTTTTGTGGGCACTCATATGCTCGATTTCCTTCATCTTTGTATTGGAAATAGGTTCCATTAAATCATCCTCTTCTAGGCCCTCATCCAAACCTTCCTCTTCATATTTGGTCACAATTATTTTGCTTATGAGGATGATATGAATTATCTCCTTTCTAGTTATGACTACTACTAGCTTCCTCATTCTTATTTTGGTCTTTATTTCATCATCCATATGATCTTCCACTAGTCTTTCCATCATGGCCTCTTCCTCTCTAATTTCTTTTAAATCTTCTATTTAGTTTCTCTTTTGCCTTCAGGGGAAAATGATAAGCATCCTCAATAGTGGTCATCCCAACCAGACTTAGCTCCTCTTGAATACTTGGATTTAAACCATTTATATAATAGGCTATTTGTTATTCCTTGAATACACAACCCCATATTTTGCTTGTCAAAATGGGTCCCCCTATTTCTTTTTACCTTTTTTCTTTGTTTCATTTTCTTTCTTATTCATTTTCTCCCCTTTCCTTTTCTTTGCCTTGTTTTCTTTTTGTGCCTTTGTGTCTTCAATATTTTAGGTCCCACAGGGATTGATAGGCTCATGTTTTGTCTTCTTTTCATAGTTGCACAAAAAACTTTAGTTAAACTTTTATGGCATATATGCTACAAAATTTAGTTATAACTTGACTTAGTATGCTCTTAAGTGCTCATATGAGCAATCTTAATATGTTTATTTAATGGATGTGAATAAGATATATATACAGGTGTGTGTGTGTGTGTGTGTTTGTGTGTGTGTGTGTGTATTATGCTTATAATCGTGTATAATGATTGTGGATGGATAATTGTTATGGTTTGCAGTGTTGTATGTACTAACTTTGATATGTTATATTCTACTTAAATTTGAGGCAATTGTTCCTTTAGCCAATATTGTGCATGTTCCTGCAGTTGAAGGCAGAATTAGCTTTGAATTAGTTAATGGCAGTCCTAGATACTTTGAGCTATTGAAGAGTGACACTTATGTGTGGACTTCTTCCACAACATTTCAAACTACTTGTCAGCATGTTATTTAGTAGTATGTTATACTTATTTGAATGCATATTTATGTCTTGGACTAGTTATGAGTTTTAGTCCTAATAGGACTCTTAGTCAACTTACAATTTCTTTATTGTTCAATAAATCTATCCCTATATCTGGGGATTGGTTGTTATTTAGTTATGGATTGAGTCATGGATGTGAAAGTATAAATAAGTCCACTTGTCCTATGGAAAGGTTAACAATGTTGCAACTATTGTTTCCTCTCTTTTTTTAATATTTCTCTGTAAGAAAGGCATGTATGCCTATAGCGTATGAATAATAATACATCTTTTGAACTAGTTTCAATTATGTGATCTTCTAAATGAGTAATTACCCAAGGGAGCCCACTTCAGGTAATGCTACTCTTAGTTTCATTTATGCACATAGTTTGTTTAGATTTTTCTAGTTCAACTTACCATTAGAATTCGTATAATAGTTATCTAGTGTTTTAATCTTTATTGGATTCCTATTACAAGTGTTTTATTTATGGTAGATAGTGTAAATCACAATTTGCAAATGTTCTTGTTATGCTTACCTTAATTAGGATTACTTTATTATCATGTTTTTCTTTCACTACACTTGTTCTTTCTTCAAAATTTCATTATCAGTTGCAATAGTCTTTGGAAATTGTTTTCTTGCACTTTTCTTTTATTCAATCTTTCCAGTTAATATAGGATAATAGCCTAGAATAAATTCATAATGCAGATACTATGTCCCATTTCAATTTTATGACTCCTCATTTGAAAAATAAATGTAGCTTATAAAACATGATAGATTGCTTAGTTTGGATCATTATTTCTGACTTGTGAAACTCTGTAACCAACACCAAATCTCAATTGGAATTAGAAGACTCAATTTTTTTGGAAATGTTGATGAGGAGGGTATCAAATTATGAAGTTATTTGGGTTTTTTCATAGTTTTTCATGCTTTCCTAAGAGTAGCATTCATTTCTTTCAATTTGTAGGATCTTTAGATTTTGAACAAACCCCAAAGTACTAACCAACCCTGTGCAAGTGTGTTGGAACAAGGGTCACATTCTTTGCATAAAAAGGAGGGATCCTTGTGCAAGATTCCTTTCCAATATTTACAATCAAGTCATTCAAATAATGATGGAAGAAATACATCAAGTATACCATTATCCACCAAGTTCACCCACTTCTCAAGCTACCTCCAATTCATCCCATAATTCCATATTTCATGGGCTCATTATTGTGGACCCAAACACTTTTGAGTTTGATGTCCTATGTCATAGTTACGACTATATTATAGCTACCAATAGATTGCAATGGTTTATTGTTATTCTCAAGGATTCTTCCTTGAGATGGTTCACAAGCTTGGGGAAGAGATGCAATGGTTGGTTGGGAGGGGATGAAGAAGAAGTTTTTGAGGAAGTACAAAGATTATTGCAGAAGAAACATGTGAGGAAATGATATCTTTAAAATGTCTCAAAAGGAAGATGAACCATTAGGGCAGGTCCCCATGCAGTTGCTTAGCTTATTTTACTTAAAGTAGTTGCTCAACTTTTTTACAATCAATTTGTGAAGCAGGTGGCCCCGTGGATAGTAAAATTGTTGCTTTTTTTTATGCAATCCTCTTAAATCATTTGGTAAATAAAATTATTGGTAATATTTTTTACAAATAAATCTATAGGCAAATAAAAAGAAGAAGAAAAAAATATGGTGAAGCCACATGTCAATTTCTTCAATAAGCAACCATTGTTTATTTCTAGCCCCCCTTTTTTCCAAAGCTTATTTTAATTTTTTAAGCAGCTGCTCCTCCACTAAAATAGGGGAAGATTCCAATGTATTCTTTTCTCCTAATTAAAAGTTTACATGGGAACACTTGAGTTGCTTAAGTTTAAGCAAAAAATGTTCATAAGCAGTTGCATAGGGACATGGGGTTAGAGTATTATGAATAACATTTTCTATTTTGTCTACAAAAATCCAAGTACCAATTAGTTAAGAGAAGATTCTCTTAAGCTTATCTTTCTTAAATGTGTTTATGAAGATTGCATGGACACATTGAACTTAATGGTGGGAGGAGATATGTTCCAAATGGAGATTAGCAACCTGCTCACACACATGAAGCAAGACATCATCAACCACATTGCTACTCAAATGGATGCATTGCAAGGGAGAAGGAAATATGAAGCAAAGATTGTTCTAACTAAATACTACCCACATTATCGTTATAAGAGGAAAGTTTATAGATGTAAAAGGATTGCAAGAATCAACAACAAATTATATTTAAGGAATTAGAAGATGAAGATGGCTTGGTTTTTTACCTAGCCCAATGAAAACCATGGAACCATAGATAAAGTAAGCCTCAACATTATTTGCCTTATAACAACTCTTATGTTAGTTTTAATCAATGGCAAATCACCCTCCTCCTAATTGGATAAACTATGGTACTCTTCCATGGAATAATCCTTTTAGAGGATGGACATCTCTTTTAGTTTAGAATCAATACCCTAATTGGCAAACACCTCAACCAACCTAGCAGCAACAACAATGAAGGGGTAATGAGCCATGGGGAAATCCTAATACAGGATATCCACCGTAGCTACAAACCTTTCCTACACAACCTACCATAATGTCAAACCCTATAAATCGTACGCAACAACAACCAAAATTCACACAATTACTAGTGCAACCTATACCTAACCCCAATAATTATCCTATGCAGCAAGCTAATGCTAATGATACTCAGTAGTTCCTTGATTATGTATTGGACATTAACAGTGTGCACCTTCACTCTAAAAAATCCTTTAGCTGGCCCAAGTGACCAATTATTATAGAGAGTCCCTCATATCATTCTTCAATTGATATGAGTCCTCCATTAAGCAGCCCAAATTGTTTACCTAAACTAATCCTCCTAAGGTTCCTACACCACTATTTCCAAAGATACTAAATAAAGATCGTTGTTGCTAATAGTTAAAATTTTTGTGGGATCCTTGATGAAAACACATGGTAGCTACATGTCATTCAAGTTTGGCTTGGCAGTATACTCCATGTTGAGCATTTTTCCTTGTTCTCATTTCCAAAGAGTATTTGTGTAACTAAAAACTAGCTAAATGATATATTTTAATTTGTAGGAGATTTTCTTAGAACCCTAGTTATTAATTTTTTTAGCATAAAGGTAACCTGAGAAGCATCACATTGTGGTGCCTAAGATGTGAATTCAAATGTCTTTGTCAATTTTAATTTGGGTTAGTGTTCACTTGAGCTTATATAAAATTGTAATATAGGCTACTTTGGGTAATGACAGGTAAAGTAAGGTAAGTAAATTCATGAACTTGCTTGAACATTTTGTACAAAACAATCACGATGTTACTATGCTAGGGTTAAGTCTGGCTAATGTCAATGGCACTTACTCTATTTTTAATAAATTATTTTTCTATTAATTATAATATCGAGCCATTACATAAGGACAACATAGCCAAATTATTCCCTAGAGCCCACTAGAGCCAACAGCTAGATCATAAACTATATCAAAGACCACTACAAAGGAAATACAAAACATCTACATCAAAGTCTATACAAAATACAAAGATATACAAAAAGAGAAGCTCCCCAAACTGAGCATAAAGATCATGTATATAATATTAGAAAATGATTTCCCCAGATGGGAAACTAGTGTCTCCCATAGTCCCCACCCATGTTGTCCACCCTTGTGGGCCTTCATTCCATCTCATCTCTCTGCCCCAAAGGATAGGGTCAACATAGGGATGCATCACTAGGACCACCACTAGTATGTTTGGCATTTGTCCTTGTCCATTTTTGTTTTTATGCACTTGTAGATCTCTCATGAAGTTCACCAATCCTTCCTCGAATGGATATCTCTCTGCAATAGTTCTGGTCCATGAAAACCCATGTGATACCTCCCATGTGAAGATTTGGTCTGGCCATCTTGCAGGAACTTTTCAAACTTTCTTCAGGTTAATCACATAGTCACTGTAACCTACATGACAATTTTATACACAATGAGTCTTCTCAGAGACTCGGTAAGGGATCTATCTCTACCATTAAAAATATTATCATTAATAAATGTCCAAATGAGTCATAAAACTTCAAGAGAAAAAATAGCCAGAACAAATTTGTAGATTTTTTGAGGATTTGAACACAACCAGTAACCACTTCATAAATCAAAATATTAGAACCAATAGAGATACTGAAGATATTCCAGAGTTCCTTGGAAAATAAATAGTCAAAAAAAATGTGCTTGATAGTTCTAGGCATCTTGCAACAAGTACAGATAGAAACATCACCATTGGGCTTTCTAATGGGGAGCTTATGCAACAGAAATAACCAGCAAAAAGATTTATTTTTAGGCTCATTGGGTCTATTCCACAGATTGACAAAGACTTTCTACCAAAACACATGATCTTGTTCTAGACCCTAGCAAGACTTGGTATGGGAGAGGATAGAGTAATCATTGATTAGGACAGCATAGACGGACTTATCTTTGACATTAGGCAATAAGGATCCATCAAGCCACTGAAATAGAAGAAATTTGAACTCATCAGATTGGCAAGGTTTAGGAAGGTTAAGAGGAGAGAAATTATCTCTAAGGATGGTGTAGGTTCTATGGTGAGAAGGTTAACCAAAAAAACATTCCAACTCAGGAGATGGTCATTTTGGAGGATATCTACCAGCTTATTAATGCCTTTAGAAGCCCAAGCCTTTGTTGAGCATCCTCGCAACAGTGCAAGGGATTTGTCATTATATTTAAAATATCACTAGACAAAGCGTTCACTACATATCTCCTCATTCAAACCATGTAGACAATTATTAGATATGTGCATCCTCACAACCTCCCACGCCTTCCATATAGAACTAAAAATAGTGGATCCTGAAGGTCTAATGTCAAAGTGTCCTGCAATGATGTCATAGAGCGAAAGTCCTTTCCACATCAAACTTTTCTTGGGAGTTGCTCTAAAAAGATTGTGTCTAATCAGAACCTTCCAAGGCTCATTCCCTTGTAATGATCTAAAGATCCATTTTGTTGCCTAGGAAATGCCCTGCCATCTCAAATCTTTGAGACCAAAACCCCCCAGATTATTTCTTAAGGTACACCATTTCCACTTCATAGAATGCTTCTTCTTGCCCCATTTACCATCAGACCACAAAAAATTCCTTGATTTATTTATGGATGTGACAAAACTTATAATTATTAAAAATCCAAGCAAAGGTATAATAGATATTATAGGAGGAGAGAATATTTTGACATATTTGTACTCTCCTAGCCAATGATAGGAAGTGCATGTTCCATTTCCCTGACTTCTTATCTATCTTTTCTCTGATCCAATCCCACATTGCCTTCAAATTTGACATGATGGCAAAGGGAATCCCTAAATATCTAACCAATTGATTCTGACCTCCCCAAGAGACTAAGTATTTGCAGCACCAAGGAGGTGGGTGAGCTTCCCATCCTAACAATATTAATTTGGGAAGTGAAATCCTACTCCGAGAAGCTTCACATTATGATCCAGTTTTTCCATAAGGGTCTCCATATTATCATCGTCCACCTTCATGAGAATAATTGTATCATCGGCAAATTGAATGTTGGAGAGATCCTCTCCATTAGGTAAGGTGATACCTTGAACCTTATTAGAAGTATTGTAGTCCCTCATTAAGTAGTACATGGCATCCATGAAGATCACAAAAATAGAAGGTGCTAAAGGACACCCCTTAGCATCCTTCATCAAAATATTCACCATTTTACAAAAATGCTCAAGAACCCTAGACTTTTCATCATCATTTTCACAAAACTCCATTCTATTTTGTTGTAAGATTTTTCAAAATCTAAAGTAGAAGGGCAGTGTCCTTCTTAGATTCCTTTTGTAATGCCCACCAAAATACCCTAGAGAAATACACCTAATCTAACTACAAAAAGAGATAATTTTTTATTTAAAGCTCATATACTAAACAACACATACATTTATAACAACCATCTAATTCATATCAAATACATCATATACTAAATGAATCATTACAAAGTACATCTTTTTCTAATTACAACAAATCATAGAACATCATAACATAACTACACAAGCAGAATAACACATCATATCATCTTTTCCCCTAGGCTATCTCAGCGTCACTACTTTTAAGAATAACATCCTATAGACTAAGTTCATTTTAGAGCACCAATTCAAATGTTCCTAATCCCCCATCATTACACATCCATTCTATTTGTTATGAATACAAACACATATCCCTTCATAAGATAGTCCTAGATAATAATCTAAGATTCACAATGCTTAACAATGGGATTACTAACATATACAAGTACATGAAGTATAACATCAATGCTTCTCATTCACAATATTACAAGAATAATCTAAATTGAAATGAAACCACATAGCCAACTCTATAAATGGAAATAGATCATTTCTTAAGATACATATTATCACATCACGATTACTAAACACGTGCTCATACACAAATCATAACAGAAAGTAATAACCCTTCTTAACGCATGATACCACCAAGTTTCATACATAAATAATCTAACTCAGACCCATTCCTAATGAACACTTCCATAATATAGATCACATGGCATAACATTATCTTACTACATTCCAAGGTCATAACATCATATTATAGGATATTACGAATCACAAGAGCACATATTTTGTATCCACATTTAGCAAATCATCATGATACAATATTAACCTTAATGGATAGAAATCTGCTCCATAACTCAAACACATAATAGAAAATCATTGAATCCATAAAAATCAATGACTACTCATTCATTTGCATATCCCAAGAGTAACTAACACTAAGGATTAACATCCTTCAAATCAAGGCATACAAGATCATAATTATATTCACTACCACCCACATGATATACACAATCATTGCAATCATTTAATTCTTGCTAGCCGGAAATTACATTCATCATGAATATCCATTTACAATAATCTTATCCTATATATCTAATTTTGAAATCAATCATCTACAAGTCTCATTACACATATTTGAAGATATTGGTTGCATGGCTTCCTTTACAATTACATCATTTTGAGTTGCATATTGCATGATAAAAATCATAATTACATAGATTACGTTCCAATTTACATCCACATGAAGAGATAATAGAAATCCAACTCCATGCACTTAGCATCCAAAGAAGAACATCCCAGCTATGTGGAACCAAATAAGATCCACCCCCTATGCTAGGAGATGACATGGGGTTCCAACATTCACTCAATACCTAGTATGACACCTAACAACCATGGGGATCAACATAGCACATAATGAACTCAACATAACAATAATCACATGACAATGCAAGGCTGAAATCAACAATAGACTCTCTCAAGGGCGTACAATAAAATCATGGCATATGGACATGGTCACATATAGGAATGGAGTGTCATCACATGTTGTCCTCATATAGAAGGGAATATGGCCATCCTTACTAGTCACGCTCCTACATGCTAGCCTCACAAAGAAGGTAAATACGCACCCATAGTAGACATGTATGCCCTCACAAAGAAGAGAAATCCATGCTACTAATAGTCATACAAGATACCCTCACAAAAGAAGGGTGAAAACAATCCCTTAACAAACATGTGGAGCCATATCAGCCTATGTGAGTACAAGGGAGATTGACATTCCATCTCATATGGACCAACCAAATATAATTATCTTATTAGGTGAAACCCAAACTCAATCAATTATTACATGTTATCATTGAATTACAAAGAGGAAAACTCTCACTATGCCTTGGCAGTCTAGGTACCAAGCAGCCTAACTCACATGACCCTGCTCATCACAAGGAATCTGACTCCCCCTAATCATATTCCAAGCTATAGGGTAATACATAAAATGACATCACAACACATGAAAGAATGTTCACAAGAAGGCCTTGTAGAACGCATGACAACACTAAGCACATACTGCACATAGAGAATACATATGAACCATTACAAGCATAGGGCCTGCTGTAGTACCCCTCCTCGATCAGCCTCTTTTTGTATGTTTTCATTTACTTCAGTGACTGTTCAATGGAACATTATTGTATATTGATTCAGATTATATGCGATGTTATTTCATACTTTATTTGGATGTATGGTGTATTCTTTTATGCAGTATTTTAGTGCTTATGTTTAATGTTATTTTATGGATCATTATCATGGACTGACACTTTTACCTTATATTGTGATGCGTTATTTATATGTTGCACGTTTGCAAGTGTATTGGGATGCGAGGGGATTATTTTCCTTCACTCACTCCGGTGAGACAGGGACATCATGATTCTCCTTCATCGATGTGCATGTCATGTCTGTATATATATATATATATATATATATATATATATATATATATATATATATATATATATATATATATATATATATATATATATATATATATATATATATATATATATATATATATATATATATATATATATATATATATATATATATATATATATATATATATATATATATATATATATATTTGTCTATTATCACGTACGGATTCTTTTGGTTCAGGACATTGCAGGTACTAGTAACGGGTAGGTATGGGGTATTGACTTCACCTGGTTTCACAGGTCTCAGCATGTCTTATATGTCCAATGGGAGTGGAGGAGATAGTTATTGTACCCTAACTTGACCCACAGTTACACTCGTGTGAGTGTTGTCAGTCGGTTGTCTTTTCCCGTATGGCTGGTATGCGAGTCATAGTGCTTTGGTTTGGTCATTTGTGAGTCATTATTTGATCATCCTTTGTTTTGTGTGCTTCCATTTATTTAAATGGTTATTTAATTGAATGGATGATGCTATCTCAGGTTGGTGTAATTAGTTAGTTATTATGCTCTATGATTATTGATTTAATTTAATTAATGATTTGATAGATTAAATGGTTAAATGACTTATTTCATTGTGTAAAGTTGCATTAATATATTTTGTGGAAGGAAATAAATAATTGCCTAGCTATTTAAATGATATATGCTTATGTTGAAAGAAAGTATTTTTGGAAATAGAAATTAATAAAAGCTTTCTTTTAATTTTTTCCACTTTTTACTTTTGCATTTTATTGTTTTTGGAAAAGAGATAATCTGATTGCATTTTACTTTTTAAAATATTTTAAATCTGATTGGATGGAATAACTTTCAACCTAGAAAGTTTAGGTTAAAAGATAATTTTCATTATATTCCTAAGGATTCACGTGAAGAAGGAAGGGGGGAATTTTTGGAGGGAAATTTTGGAAAACTTCCTAGAGGAGCTGGAAATTCTACCTGGTTTGCAAGACTGAAAATTCTTCATCTCTTTGATTGCTATTGCTTCAAGGTTGGAGGATCTCTTCTTGTTTGAAATTTGATTTTTGAAAATTTCAGTTTCTTCATGTGTGTTTAAAAATGCAAATTTGCCTATAGATTCTTGTGGAATGTTTGGATTGGAAGAAGGGATTCCTATTATTGTTAATTTTATGAAGTTCTCATCATATGGTTGCATATAAGAAAGAAATGGTTCATTTCTCTATTTGTTGTTTGTTATTTGTTCTGAAAATCAACTTCTTGGTTTGCCTCTTCCATTTGAAAAAGAATGAACTAGATTTAGCTTGTTGTGTGCTTTCTAGTGGGGTTTTATATCACCATTTTCCTTATTGGTAAATATCCATTTGAAATTTGGATTTGGCACTATGTATGTGTGTGCCCGTGAAATGATTCGGGAATGAATCATTTTCATGTTTAAACGATTTTGGGCATATGGATTTTTAATGTTTTGTATGGCATGTATTTTATTTGTTTATCATTGACCTTACCTTACCCCATGGTGGGCTAGTCCCACCACATGGGTCGGTAGTGTCTACTACCTATAGGTAGTAGTACAACCGATCGGTAGTACCACTAGTGGTTGGTAGCAGTGCTACCGATCAGTAGCGGCTGCTACCAGCGGTAGTGGTACTACCGGTTGGCAGTACTGCTACCGGTTGGTAGTAGTGCTACCGGTCGATAGCGGCTGCTACCGGCGATAGCAACATTACCGTTTGGTAGGCCTACCACCAGTGGTAGAAGTACTACAGACGGGTAGTTTCTGCTGCCTCAACAGCAGCACTACCACGGGTTGGCTTGACCCCCCCTTGATCTTGTACCCTTACCGGTACAAACCGGTTTATGAAATGAAGTTAATTTTTATAAAATGAAATATATTTTAAAGTGGGTTTTGTGTTGAATGAAAATGGTGATTTTCCAAGTGATTTTTACTATGTAGTTTAATAAATTTATCTATGGAAATGAAAGCATGAATTAGGAATTCAAATTGGTTAATTTGGATATATTCTGGAAATGAATATGCTTGTTAGAAATTCATGTTTTTATTCGGATGAGTATTTGACATGAATTTGATCCTTGATGGAATATATATTTGGAAATAGAATGAGGTGTGAACGTCATGAAAGAGTGTTTTATTTAATTTTCAATCAATGATATTGCAAGTGCTTATGATGCTGATTTTCTCAAAGATTGTCTTTGTGCGGACTTAGTGAATTAGGTTTCCTTTCAAGTGTACATTGTGTTATTTTTGGTCTGTGGTTCAGTCGTCCTGTGGTGGCGTATTTGGTACCTTTGACCAAGTGATATATGTTGGTTTCGTTGTCTTAACCATGTAGTGTCTTTGCCTTATGGTTAGCCAAGAGTCAGTATGTCCAGGTTTGACCACTTGTTCTAGATACTGGTGTTATGGTTGTTTGCTTCGCCATAGGGTCCTTGGGGAGTGACCATGTTTGTTTAGTGTCCTTTGAGAGAGTGGCTTTCACTTGGGGGTTGCACCCAAAGTGGTAGGCATTACGACCCAGCGAAAGTCAAATAATAAGTGATAATCTAATTAATTGATTAGGTGGGTAGTGTTACCTATTTTCGCTACAAGCTCAATATGCCTCAGAAGGAGAAACAAGTGCTAAGTATGAAAAGAATACATGTTTTTGTCTAACTTGTTTGCTTCATGTGCAGATACAAGAAAGGTAAAATATAGCATGTGGGTTAAAATGTGGCTCCCATGACGGTTGAGCCCAGCATGTTGATGGAGATGAATGTTAAAAAGATAGATAGATCACATAAATGTTCATGCTCCATTGCAAAATTCATTTTTGAATTTTGGAGAGGCTCGGAAACCTTCAGGTAAAAGCAAACTGCAGGGTCGCGTGACAGAGGAAAGGCCCAATAAGGACCATTTATCCCACATTGGTCGCGCGGAGGAAATTTATTGCATTTATATGCAAGGCCGCATATATCCTTAGTGTAAAAGCTTATGGGCTTTTGACAAGGAGCAGTTCAGTGTTGGTGGGCCTCCCGCATGCGCGTGCATCTCAAAGTGGCCAAATTTTGCAGGGAAAGGGCAAATTAACAGGTGAGCAGGTTGCAAAGGATCTGACGGTCATCGCTATACCACTATAGAAAGAAGCTTGTCAGTTATCATAGCAACTTGGTGACAAAACACGTGTGGAAAAGGTGAGTGGCTAGGAGGTTAAAGATCAAGCAGTTTGAGGACAGATCAACGATCGTCGCTATACCGCATGATGAAGATGCTCAGTTGTTATCTCATGCGACTTAGCAACTGGCGAGGTGGTAGTTGAGATGGTCATCCAGGTGGGCTCAGAATGAATGAGGATGTGCCACGTGGTAGAGAGAAGATGAAGAACCCAGGCAGAACAAGTCCAGGTGGCAGTCCAGATGGCAAACAAAGTGGACCCGCAACCAAATGAGAGGCTGACACATGGCAAAAGTCTACAGACGAGCGGTTGTCTATATTTTTTAAATCAACTTTGAACTTTAACTTTGAAATGGTTCAAAGTGGTTCAATGGTTCAAAGTTCATTATCGTCGATCGTTCTCATGGGCCCAGGATGAAGAGAGCAACTCAGAAGAGATAAATACCAAATAGGTTCCTGAAGATCTAGCGGTGGTTGCTATACCGTGTTCGGAAGATGCGTGGTGTTTATTTACCGTGACATGGTGACCAAGAAGTGGGGCCCGCTAAGGAAGCATTCAGTTTGGAAGCGCATCATCAGGCATCGGAATAAGTGTTTCAATGCTATTCCGATGACCCGATAGAGAAAACCATTGAGGGAGTGCGCAGTTTGAAAAATATCATCGGGCATTGAAGTAAGTATTTTGATACTACTCCGATGACCCGATAGGAAAGCATACTATTTTGGAGCACACCATCGGTTGTCAATACAACATGTTTAGAAGCTATTTTTTGATAACCCAATAAGAAGGTGCACTAGTTGTAAATTCTCTGTAGACAAATGACTCAAAAGCGGGCCAAGTTCAATAGCATCCAGGTGGAATCAACGACGAAGAAAGGAGAAGTCATTAGGTAGTAAGTTGCAGTTTTGGAAGAGTTTCTCTCTCAATTAAGCCCCCTGATTTTGAGGAAAAGCTTAGAATTAATGACAATTGATCCATCTTGGAGCCAAAGATTCAAATTTTCAATTTTTTGCAAGCTTTCGTATAAGTAATTGTTTTTCACTCTTTTGGAGGGTGAGGTTCTAGAGTTCAGGAGTTCGGGAGTTTTGAGATTATGTAGCAGAAGATACTCAAGCTCCTGTAACTCATTTTTAGGAGTTTTTCCAGATTTGTAATGCAGAAAGTTCCTTGTTTTCAATAAAGAAGTTGATTTCCTCCTTAAATTCTTTGGTCTAAGTGTTATGATTGTAAGTATTTCTATTAAAATTTTGTGATTCTTTTGTAGAATCCTTCATTTTATCTTAGTTTCTTTAGATGCTTAGGGCTGAGGTACATGTTATAGTGCAGGTCTCTGATTGTGTATGTGATTATGTTCCATGAAAATTATGAGAACACTATTATTCTCCTTTCTATGAACATCAATAAGCTAGCCTTTCAAGAGAATTATTTATGCAAACATGTATGTTTGAGTTGTGAGTTTAAGCAGTTTCATTAGTTGGTTATCTAGTGGATTTGTAAGAAATTTGCAGGTCTTTTATCATTGGTGGATCACCTAGCAGTAGTTAATTTTTAGTTTTATGCATATCCTTCTTCCCTTTTCTCAGAAGTTCATTTAAGTTCTTTAGGTGATCAAATAGGAAGTCGGCCTATAATATGGAGGTCTGCTCTCATAATAGGATACCCACAGCTTGAGAGTAGTCCAATGTGTCACTAGATTGCATGAATTTCAAGCTTGCATCAGGTGCAAATCCACGTGACAATAGTTTTTTGCACATCCGATGGGACCATTGGACTTTATGGTTCATACAAGGCCACCGTATGTTGTCTTGGTGTGTGCAGCAGCAAATTATTTTTCACACCTGGCGACTCAAATCTTTGGTATTTGATCATTCCAACCTTCCTAGCTTTTGAGAAAATACCAGACTAGTTAAAGTGCAACCTCAATCAATCATACACAGCTATCACCCCCAAAAAATGAGAGCTAGGGTAGTGAACAAAGTTTCAGATCTAGCAGTTGGTGTGCTGCCTGTTAATTCCAATTCTTACCATGTTGTTACATCTTATAACAATTTACTATTTGCAAGTTCTTCCGGTTAGAATACACCAAATATGGCTCTTAATCATCCCCCTAGGGTTGATCCATTTGTGCCTTTTTATCAGGGTATTCCTTTAAATTTGGTTCAACATGATGACATACCAGCTGCAGCACTTAAGAGTCTACCATTTTTCATAGGAGAGGATCAAACAACAGCTATTGAACATATTAGAGATGTGGCTTCCTTGTGTGGAGTGCATCATATTATTGCAGAAAATGTTTCTTTGAGGATTTTGGCAGCCTCTTTCAAAGGGAAAGTTGTTCAATGGTTGAGGGGCCTGCCTGTGAACTCAATAGCTACATGGGATGAGTTGGGACAACTTTTAAATCAGAATTTTGAAGACAAGTTAGATCATCTTTCATTGGTGGAGCAGCTCACTACCATCAAAAGAGCTCCACATGAGAATATGATGGATTTCAACTACCGGTTTCAAAGGACTTGGAATTGGATTCTAGCATCGGTAAAACCTTCTAATGATTATGTTTTTTTGTTTTACCTAAAGGCTTTGAATAGTGATATTGCACTCATGATATGGTCTATGGGGGGAAATACTTTACCAGCAGCATTTGATGTTGTTGTTAGGGCTGAGAACAATCTTATTCAAGCAAGGAAGATAGCACCTAGGCCTCCCAATTTTTCTGATATACAGCCCATTATCCCTGTAGTTCCACCTGTTATAGCTATTGTACCTTCATTTCTAGCATATAATGCTCAAGTTGTTCATAACTCAATGATGAACAGATAGTACTAACCCAGTACTGAGAGGGGGGGGTGAATCAGTACAGACAAAAATACAGTCCTAAACCAGTCTGACAGCAAACACTTCAAATGACTGGCAAAGAGTGACACCAGTTTGAAACAGGGTGCAACCGGGAAAGCTAAGAATGACTGAGACAAGCATTAACCGGTTACTCACTTAGCTTTTCACTCAACTCAAGATTACACTACCATTTCACCCTTATGCATAAATAGGTAATCTATCATCACATCATAATAACAGCTAGTTCAACATGTTTTATTGACATGCATAAAACACAGAACCATCATATGCTTGACAGACAATAGCAAAGCACCACAAGATAAAAGCATCACACATGACACACATATTTTTCATGTGGAAACCCAACTGGGAAAAACCACAGTGGGGATGAATACCCACAAGTTGTTTTTGAACTCTTTAGAAGTCCGCTTTGTTAGGAGCCTTGTCCGGTTAGAGATATTACAATAGGTTCTGCTAGGAACCGATCCTGTTAGAGATCACCCAGTTAAGGGATGGCTACAATACCCGGTTAAGGGTTAAACCCTATTAAAGGTTACCTTGTTAGAGGATTTCAAGAACTCAATAGCTTTGAATTACCCTGTTAAAGGATTTACAGCAAGTCAATTAAGGCTACCCTGTTAAGGGATTTTCCAACTATTGAGGTGGTTAGAGATAAACAGGTATTACAATGATCTGGTAACAGCACTCAATGCCAATGCAGATCCACTTAAGCTCCTCTTCACCTTCTGTACTTACACTTTGTAGGTATCACTTCTCTCATTTTTGGTCTAGCAAGAATCACGTATCCCTTCTCTTGGATACACACACACAACTTTTGCCAACAACCTCAGAAAGAGACACATCATCGACCTTATAGGAAAACAGAAAGGTTGGTAGCATAAACCCTAAACCCTAAACCTGTTAGGTTAAGGAATTCAAATGGTTCAATCATGACCATTGAGAACACTACATTAATTGCAATAGTCTTGATCTAATCTCAAGACATTCTCCATCATCCATTTTCACCGTTTTCATGGCGGCTGATAACCCATCACATGTTATCACCGTTTTACAGACTTCACACATTCCCGAGGTAGATAGAAACAATCTCCTTCATGCAAGATCCTTCACACGCACAAGGCTGACATGGAAACATGATCTATTCTTCATTACAATGCTAACTCATCACACAATGTCACCAGTTGAGCCACACAGGCTTGAAGCACATCAATCGAAAACCCTGAAGTTGAGACTACCAACTGGTAGTCATCCAATACTTCCATATGTCGGTTCTCGTAACTATATGCCAGTTCATCATGAACAAACACACCGCTTCACTTTGGCACAAATGTTAGTTCGCAGTGTTATACTAGTTCTCTCATATGCCGATTCTCACCTCTTCAGCATATTGACATCAATGACAACATAGAATGTCATTATGTCCTCATACTGGTTCACATAATGCCAACAATCTCCCCCTTTGGCATTGATGGCAATATACAAAGATATCTCTCTGCTTCACATCTTCTCCTCCAATTTTTGCAGATATCTTCTCTACTTCACATCTTCTCCCCCTTTGACAATAATGCCAAAGTGGAGGCACAAGCCCCCTGTGGAGTAGCATCCTTCAACACATCAATCCTGAAGAAAAATTTGACTATGTTATACCTGACTGATGTGGAGCATATACCTTTAGTTCACCTCCTAAAGGGGCAGTACCCCTAATTCACCTCTTAAGTACATAAATGTAGTCTTTGGGAGAGGCTTGGTGAATATGTCTGCTAACTGCTCCCTACTGGAAACATGCTCCAGTGCAATTTTTTTTGTTTTGAACCTTTTCCCTTAAGAAATGATACTTAAGCTCAAAGTGCTTGGTTTTAGAATGCAAAACCGAATTCTTGGAGATATTAATTGCACTAGTATTGTCACAAAATATACTTACTGGTTCAAATGCAAGAACTTTGAAGCCATTCAATACATGCTTCATCCAAATTGTCTGAGTGCAGTTCATGAAAGCTGCAACATACTCCGCTTCCATTGCAGACTGGGAGATACAACTCTGCTTCTTACTCATCCATGAGACCAGTCTACCACCGAGGAAGAATGCACCACCAGTTGTGCTCTTCCGGTCATCTACATTACCAGCCCAATCAGCATCTGTGAATACTTTCAAGTTGAAATCCTTGCTATATGGATACCACAATCCATAGTCAACAATTCCCTTCAGATACCTAAGAATCCACTTGACTAAAACCAAGTGGGATTCTCTTGGACTTTTTTGGAACCTTGCAGTAATGCCAACTGCATGTGCAATATCCAGTCTGCTATGCACTACATAATGTAGTTTACCAATTATTGATTGGTATTCCTTCTCATCAACCAATACTGAGTCATCCTCTTTGGATAGTTTACAACCGGTCACCATCGATGTTCCAACTGGTTTGCTATCTTCCATGCCAAAGATCTTCAACACCTCTTTGACATACTTGGACTGAGTGATAAAGATTCCATCCCTCATCTGTTGGATCTATAGTCCAATGAAGAATTTAATCTCCCCTACGAGTGACATTTCAAATTCTTTCTTCATCTCATCTGCAAACTCATGAATCATCTTGTCATCTCCACCAAAGATAATGTCATCAAAAAATACCTCACAGATCAAGATCTGATCTCCTTCAAACTTCAAGTAGATATTAATATCTTTACTTGTTCTCTCAAATCCAATCTTCACAAGATGGCAATGCAGATGTTCATACCATGCCCTAGGTGTCTGCTTTAGTCCATATAAGGCTTTATGTAGCCTACATACCATTTCATTGTCTTCAGATAGGGAAAACTCATCCGGTTGCTCAATATACACCTCCTCTTCAAGTACACCATTTAGGAATGCAAATTTTACATCCATTTGATATACTTTGAAACCTTTAAAAGATGCATATGCAAGAAGCATACGGACCCCTTCCAATCTAGCTACAAGAGCAAAGGTCTCTCCATAGTCTTCTCCTACTTCTTGAGCATATCCTTTGCATACCAATTTGGCTTTGTTTCTAATCATTGTGCCATCCTCATTCAGCTTATTTTTGAAGGCCCATTTGGTACCAATGACATTTTTATGCTCCGGTCTGGGTACTGTTGTGATGTATTCACACATCGCCCCATTGCAAATGGGGACCCCTACTTTTTGCTTTCTAGGGTTTGTTTTCTAGGTGTTTAGGGTTTGTCTATTAGCCTTTGCATTTTGAGTGTCGCCAGGGGATCAATAGGATGGTAGGCTTTTCTTGAGCGAGGTGAGTCTTTGGGGGCCCAGAATTAGGGTTTCTTTGAGAGTCTTCCTTAGGGCCTAGTTTTGCTCTTGTTGCTAATTGTGTCTTGTTTTGTGAGTGAGTATCATCCTTGAGGGTCTGAGTTAGGTCAAGTTGGTGAGTGATGAAGTCTGGAATGTCATCCTGATCTTCAAATGCCTTGAAATTTGGCTAAGTCTGGAATGCCCTGATCCTGAAATTTGGCTAAGTCTGGAATGTCCTGATCCTGAAATTTGACTAAGTCTGGAAAACTGAAGAATCCTCCAAAAACTAGATTTTGCAATATAACTCCTGAAGGTCCGAAACCACTCTCAAATATCTTGAAATTATATATGGAATATAACTTAAAGTATAAGAAGTTATATTCCATAAAATGATCCTGACGGAGAGTCCAAAATGTCAAATTTCGCTCCTGACCCTTCCAAAGGGTCTAGAGCGAAATTCTCCATAAGACATTCTACTTTGACCAAAACCTAGAGCTAACGCATTCCCAGGCTTGAATGAAGGTAAAGCACTTGTTTGAATGAAGAAATGTGAAAATGAAGTCAGGATCTTGACCAACAATAGGGATTTCGCTCCTGGCCCTTCCAAAGGGTCCAGAGCGAAAATCCTTGAAGACCTCAAATTCTCACTTATCAAGGCCAAATTTCTAGTTCCTAAGGCATGTTTGAAGGTATTTTTGAATGTTCTAGCCTTGTCAAGATTGAAAGATGAAGGATTTTAGTCAAGAAGATGAATTTCGCTCCTGACCCTTCCAGAGGGTCCAGAGCGAAATTCTTGAAAGCTCTCATTTTTACTTGGCTAAAGGAAGGATCTTGATGGGGATGCTTGAAGAAAGGTATGTGTTTGCCTCTTAGAGAAAAATGGAATTCAAAAGGTCAAGAATCAAGCTCAAACTATGATTTTTGCTCCTGACCCTTCCAAAGGGTCCAAAGTGAAAATCCTTGTAGACCACCTTTTCTTCTCAGTTTTGGCTAAGTGTTGCTTTCTAGGGCATGTTTGAGGGTTAATTGATTTGATCTTGCCTTGAGATGGAGTTGGTCGATTTTTGAAGAACAAGATTTTGGCCTAAAGGAGAATTTTGCTCCTGACCCTTCTAAAGGGTCCAGAGCGAAATTCATCATAAACCTTGTTTCTTGCCTTGAGTAGACTAGAAGCCTTGTTCCTAACTTGGAAAATGATCTAATTTTTCCTTATGAGGTGGTTTGAAGCTTGAAAAGTGAGCATTGTAGCCTAAAATGAGATTTTCGCTACTGACCCTTCCAAAGGGTCCAGAGCGAAAATCTTCTTAAAGCTCATTTCCTCCTAAGTTTGGCTAATTTTTGACTCATAGGGTATCTTGGAAGGAAGGTTGGACATTCTTATTGCCTTTGAAAGGTTTGAAAGTGTTGAAAATGAAGGATTTTGGACCAAAAGGGAAATTTCGCTCCTGACCCTTCCAAAGGGTCCAGAGCGAAATTCCTAAAAAGCTCTTACTTTTGCAATAAAGGAAGTCAAGTTTTTTATTTTCTATGGCCTGGATGGAAGAAAAGTAACTTGCTTTTTCCTCTTGAGGTCATTTTGAAAGGGAGAAATGAAGGATTTAGCCCAAGAAGTGATTTTCGCTCCTGACCCTTCCAAAGGGTCCAGAGCGAAAATATCTCTAAGAGACATTTCTTGCCTTATTTGGCCTAGTTTTGGTGTCCAAGACATGATGAGAAGAAGAATGAACATGTTGAAATCCTTGGGGATGTTTAGAAGTTGTGAAAATGAAGGATTCTAGCCAGGAAAGGAAATTTCACTCCTGACCCTTCCAAAGGGTCCACGGTGAAATTCCTTATAAACCTACCTTTTGACCCTTCTTGGACATGAAACCTTATTCCTAGGGTAATGAAGGATGAAATAATACCTTGCAAAGAAGTTTCAAGTTTAAAAGTGATGATTTTAGGCCAAATGAGGAAATTCTCTCCTGACCCTTCCAAAGGGTCCAAAGCGAAAATCCTAAAATCTCCTATTTTGCCTTGCAAAAACAAATCAAACTTGGATTGGGTGAAAGAAGAGAACTATTTACTAGCCTTGTGAGGTGGATTGAAGTTGGAATGATGAAAAATGAGCTACAAGCAAAGAAATTCGCTCCTGACCCTTCCAAAGGGTCCAGAGCGAAAAACACTAAAGATACCTTTTCCTTCAAGATTTGAGTAAAACTAGGCCTAGATTACAGTGAAAGAAGCTATTTAGAATGCCTTGGAGAGATTTGGACCTTCAAAAAATGTGAATTTTGAGCTCAAGAGAGAATTTCTCTCCTGACCCTTCTAAAGGGTCCAAAGCAAAATACTGGATAGGTCTTGTCCCTGGCTAGGTTGTTGAGCAAAATTGACCCTTTTCACCTTGTGAAGATCAAATCAATGCTAGTAAGTTGAGAAGTGGGTTCAAACTAATCGAATTTTGATGAATTGAAGTGAAGGAGATTGGAAAATTGGTTTGAGAGGTGAATTTTGCTCCTAGCCCTTCCAAAGGGTCCAGAGCAAAATTCTTAAAACCTCCATTTTTGCCCCAAATTTACATCAAGCTTGGTGTTGGTTGAGAATGAGGACATCCTTGGGCATGTATCTAAGCAAGTATGATCACAAGGTGAGAAGAATTTGAGCTAGGAATGCAAAATTCGCTCCTGACCCTTTCAAAGCGTCCAGGGCGAAATTCTTATGGAGCCTGTCCTTGGAAAGAATTTTAAGCAAACTTCATTTTGATATCTTCTTGTTGATGATTTAAGGTGTGAAATATTATGTCGAAATGAATTTATTATGTCCTTAATCATCTTTTGATTTGTTTTTGCAGATGAAAGAAGATCAAGACAAGACAAGGATGACCTTCTCCAGTCCAGCATAGACAAGGATGACCTTCTCCAATCCAGCATCAACAAGGACGACCTTCTCCAGTCTAGCATCATCAAGGATGACATCTTCTAGTCTAGCATTCCAAGGAAAGGTACATCATCCATCCTGCACGTCAAAGACAAAGGAGGTTAAAGAAAGGGTCCGTTGGAGAAGCAGATAGTTTCAGAAGAGTTAATTAAAGTTAGCTTCTCAACATCACCAAATTGAACATCAAACAAGTGTCAGACAAGGTGGCATCCCAGTCATCATTCCTCCAGTTGGATTGGTCCACCTTGGCATGTCCAGATTCAATGTACTTGACTCATCAAAGATTGCACAAACTTTAATGTACCTACCTCGGTTATCCATTGGTCGAATATTCTAGAGAAGACATGTGTCCAAATAATGCAAATATTTCATTGGCCAAAATTGAGTTTGTTGTAACAAACCCTAATTAGGGTTTTCATTGTAAAATCTTAGCCATTGATCTCAATTTGATCTTAGCCATCGAATTGTATTGACGGAACTATATAAGCCCTGGCTCCTCATTTGTAAAGGCTAATAGTTAGTCAATAAGAGCTAATAGTGAATAGTTAGTAAATAGAGGCCAGAATAGTAGAATAGCAATTAGAGTAGACTAAGAAGAGAAGGCAAGACATTGTTGCCTTAATTGTAAAGACTTCTTTTCATTGAAGATATAGTGGAATATGTTGTTTCTTTGCAATGTGCATGGTCTCTTGTTGAATCTTCATTTTTTTATGATAGATGATTAGATTGAGTAAAAGAAGTCGTTGAATGCACCTGTGTGGAATCCGTCTAATCCATACCACTAGCCTCTTACTGATTGTAAGTGCGCCCTGCATGGTCAACTAGCATAAAATGAGCTTAATCTCAAATTGTTACACGTCTATTGTTAATGCATTAACTTGAATGATGATCAATATCTGATGGTGTCCGATTTGAATATATTTGAAGCATTCCCTAGAAGATCACACTGAGTTGGTGTTGAATTGTTCAACTTGATGGTGAGACCCAGCCCAGTAGGACTTCACCTAGTCGTTCATCCATCTTCTCGCATTCTAGGTAGTAAAGTAGACTTCCTGAACCCTACATCTTTTGTCATTTGTTTGTCTTCCAGTTAGTTAATAGGACTTGTGATTCCAGCAAATTAGATGTTTAGGTCATTGAGTGTAAGTCCCCTTGTGATTCCAGCAAATCACATCATACCACAAAGAGATTATCCACACGTAGAGATCCTACATAATAGAACCTTGGAGTTGCTCTGACTGATCCTTCGGCGAGATCTTCAACCGAGATCTTCAGTAGTCGGGAACTTTGTTCAAGAGAGGATAAGGTACCTTTAGGTATTTTATTCTGTGTTTGCATGTGCATGAAAAACACATCAATAGGTACCAAAGACCATGTACCATTTTTCTCTATCTGGTCAAGTTCCTCTTCCATTGCCTTGATCCAGTCTTCATCTTTATGTGCCTCTTTGAATGTTTTAGGCTCAAATTCAGAGATCATACATGAGTTTTCTCTGACCTTTCTTCTTGTAAGGATTCCTACATCCTTATCTCCTATGATCTACTTAGGATCATGATTCAGCTTGACATACCGAGGAATGGTCTTGATAGATTCCTCTTGCTTTTCTTCTTCATCTTCATCTCCATTAGTATTAGCATCTACATTTGCTAGTGTAGAAACATTATTACTAGTACTTGGTTCGCTGTCAACCGGTTCCCAAAAGGTTGCAACCGGTTCATTTACCGCTTGCTCACTGCCCGTTTCCTTAGTTTTCTCAGAGGTTTCATCAACTCTTACATTGATGTTTCCCATAATTCTCTGAGTCATGTTGTTGAAACACTTGAGAGCTTTGCTCTTGGTGGAATATCCTAGGAATATTCCCTCATCACATTTCGCATCAAATTTTCTCAGGTGTTCACTCGTCTTGATGTAACATTTGCTTCCAAACACTCTAAAGTAGCTAACCACAGGTGTCTTACAGGTCCAATACTCATAAGGAGTTTTATCCTTACCTTTCTTGATGAGTACCCGGTTCATTGTGTAGACTACAATGCTCACTGCTTCTCTCCAAAAGGTGTGAGCTACCTTTCCTTGAATCAACATGGTTCTAGCTACTTCAACCATAGTCCGGTTATTCCTCTCTGCTAGTCCATTTTGCTATGGAGTCCAGGGGGCAGACAATTGCCTCTTGATGCCATGTTCTTCACAGTACTTGTTGAATTCACCGGAAGTGAATTCCCCTCCTTGATCAGTTCTCAGGCACTTGATCCTTTTACCACTTTCCTTCTCTACTAATGCTCTAAAAGCTTTGAACTTTACAAAGGCTTCAAACTTGTCTTTCAAGAATGTGACCCACATCATTCTTGAGCAGTCATCAGTGAGAATCATGAAGTACCTATCACCTTGCACACTTCTAGTTTTCATAGGACCACACAAATCAGTATGCACAAGATCAAGCAAGTTGTCAGCAGTGAAAGATTTACCTTTAAAGGTTGAGGAAGACATTTTCCCCAATTAACACTCTCTGCACAAGGTATTGTCTGGTTTGCTTAGCACCGGCAACCCTCTAATTGCCTTGATCTTACTAACCTTCACAATGTTATCAAAGTTTACATGGCAGAGTCTCCTATGCCATATCCAGCTATCATCAAATTTAGCCATAAGACATGTACTTATATTTGCATTCAGCTGAAATATGTTACCTTTGGTCTACATACCGGTGGCCACCAATTCACCATTCTTTCCTTTGATTCTACAAACTCCATTCTTGAATTCTAGAGTAAGGCCACTGTCATTCAGCTGGGCAACACTCAGAAGGTTGTGTCTAAGACCATCAACCCAATACACATTATCAGCACTACTCTTTCCATTCAGAGAGATGGACCTTCTGCCTTTGACCATGCGTGGTGCATCATTGCCAAAGCGAACCACACAACCATCATACTCCTCTAATGATAGAAACTTTCTCCGGTCACCAATCATATGGTGAGAACAACCACTATCAATGATCCACTCATTGGAATTGTCAAACTGGGAGACAAGAGCCCTTTTTTCTGACACATCTTCTTTGACAACAACAAACACAATATCTTCATTTTCTTCATCCTCTGATTCTTCATCTATAACACCTTCATCTACTACAACAAAATAGTTTCTCTAGTTTCCTCCTTTGAATTTCTTGAATCTTTCCAGTTTGTCCTTCTTGTCACCATTAGGACAGTTTACAGCAATGTGTCCTATCTGGTTACAAGAAAAGCATTTCAAAGGTAGCTTACCTCTGTATTTTTTGGTTCCTTTAGGAAGTTTCCTAGAAAGGAGAGCTTCAAATGCCATCAAAATCTCCTCATCATCCATTTCTCTGCTCTATCTTGGTTCACCACTAGTGATAGCTTCTTTTCCTTTTCTAGATGGTACAGCAGAAGCTTTAAAAGTTGATTCAGTCTTTTGAACATTGCCATCGAAACTATTTACTCATAGTTCATCAACTTTGCTATGATGGAGTCCAGAGATACCTTAGTCTTGTCTATTGATATCAGCTCCTGAATAGCAGCAACCCTTATTGCATAGACCAGCAATAGGGATCTCGGGACTTTGCTTACCATAGTAGCATCTTCTATTTTACCACCTGCACTCTTGATATCTCCAACAATGGTTTTGATTCTTATTTCATACTGTTGAATGGTCTCACCTTCAACCATCCGCATATCTTCAAACTTCCCTCTGAGGCTTTCTTCCTTAGCCTGTTTTACATGCTCATCACCGCCATAGATATTTTCAAGAGTATCCCATACCTCTTTGGGCTTTACCTTATCCTGAACATCAATAAACTCAATGTCAAATAAACTACTAATTAGGGCTTCCATGACTTGCCCATTCTCTTGCATCTCTCTCTTTTGGTCATCAGTAAGGGTACCAGTAGGAGCAACATAGGCAATCTCAACATAGCTCCAGTGTTGAGCACTCATGCTTCTGATGTATATCTTCATTCTGTCTTTCCATATACTAAAATTTTCTCTGTTAAACTTTGGACCTTCCCTCTTCATCATTAGACTAGGATCTTCACCTCAAGCGATTAAGCTTATAGCACAGAGGACCTAGAGGATGCTCTGATACCAATTGATAACTCAATGATGAATAGATAGTATTAACTCGGTATTGAGAGGGGGGGGTGAATCAGTACAAACAAAAATATAGTCCTAAACCGGTCTGACAGCAGACACTTCAAATGACTGGCAAACAGTGACACCGATTTGAAACAGGGTGCAACCGGTAAAGCTAAGAATGACTGAGACAAGCATTAACCGGTTACTCACTTATCTTTTCACTCAACTCAAGATTACACTACCATTTCACCCTTATGCATAAATAGGTAATCTATCATCAGATCATAATAACAACTAGTTCAACATGTTTTATTGACAGGCATAAAACACAGAACCATCGTATGCTTGACAGACAATAGCAAAGAATCACAAGATAAAAGCATCATACATGACACACATATTTTTCACGTGGAAATCCAACTGGGAAAAACCACGGTGGGGATGAATACCCACAAGTTGTTTTTGAACTCTTTAGAAGTCCACTCTATTAGGAGCCTTGTCCGGTTAGAGACATTACAATAGGTTCTGCTAGGAACCGATCCTATTAGAGATCACTCGGTTAAGGGTTAAACACTGTTAAAGGTTACCTTGTCAGAGGATTTCAAGAACTCAATAGCTAAAGGATTTAGAACTCAATAGCTTTGAATTACCCTGTTAAAGGATTTACAGCAAGCCGATTAAGGCTACCTTGTTAAGGGATTTTCCAACTGTTGAGGTGGTTAGAGATCAACAGGTATTACAATGATCTGGTAACAGCACTCAATACCAATGTAGATCCACTTAAGCTCCTCTTCACCTTCTGCACTTACACTCTGTAGGTATCACTTCTCTCATTTTTGGTCTGGCAAGAATCACGTATCCCTTCTCTTGGATACACACACACAACTTTTGCCAAAAACCTCAGAAAGAGACACATCATCGACCTTATAGGAAAACAGATAGGTCGGTAGCATAAACCCTAAAACCTGAACCTGTTAGGTTAAGGAATTCAAACGGTTCAATCCTGACCGTTGAGAACACTGCATTAATTGCAACAGTCTTGATCCAATCTCAAGACATTATCCATCATCCATTTTCACCAATTTTATGGTGGTTGATAACCCATCACATGTTATCACCGTTTTACAGACTTCGCACATTACCGAGGTAGGTAGAAACAATCTCCTTCATGCAAGATCCTTCACGCCCACAAGGATGATGTGGTAACATGATTTGTTCTTTGTTACAATGCTAACTCATCACACAATGTCACCAGTTGAGCCACACAGGCTTGAAGCACATCAACCAGAAACCCTAAAGTTGAGACTACCAACCGGTAGTCATACAATACTTCCATATGCTGGTTCCCATAATATATGTCAATTCATCATGAACAAACACACTACTTCACTTTGGCACAAATGTGAGTTCGCAATGTTATACAGGTTCTCTCATATGCCGGTTCTCACCTCTTCAGCATATTGACATCAATGACAACATATAATGTCATTATGTCCTCATACCGGTTCACATAATGCCAACAATTGTAGCTCAAGAGCATGTTGTCCCTAGTCATTTACAGGAGATAATAAGTATTAAGGAGAAAAACGCTAACCTACAGAAGACTTTGCAAAATTTTGGTAATGAGTTGGTTAATATCAAGAAAGCCCAAACTTTGCCACCTTACCAAATTCCTTTCCAAGCTCCCTACCAGGCCTCATACCAGCCAAACTCTCAAGGTCAAAGAAGTAATTTTAACCAAAGGCTTTTTCAACAGTATAATCCTAATACACCCAGTTCCTCAAGGGATATTGTTCTAGTCCAGAACAACTTGGTAGCTAACTATGAGTAGTGTTTTCCTTGCAACTAGCCACATAACCAATCTACATGCTCCAATGGCAAGTTAAATCAAGCATTGATGGTGCAAAATAGTGTTGTTGTTCCAAGAAATTAGTCTCGAGAAGTTAATGAACAACAATCTACACCCATGGAACAAGGTAGTCCTCATGTTACTTTGATGAATTGGCAAGGTGAGGAGTTTTGTGTGGTTAATCAACCTCAAAATCAGTCATATATCCTTGTAGCAGCCAACACAAGATCCAAGAAAAGGGTTGTTGACATGGGGCAGCAGACTAATAAGAATAATGATCAGCCTTTCTCAAGTACCCAAGCTCAGGCGCGGTCTTTGTTCGCTAAAAATACACAGTTTCTTCAGAGATCACAGCCTGTGGTGACCAAAGATCGACCAAAAATCCAACGTCAGCCAACACAAGTGCAAAAGGACATTATTGTTACTAAGGGACAACAGAAGGTCAGTATGACTGATTTTAATATTTTGGATCAGTTGAAGAAAACTCATGTCAGCGTGTCAATGTGGGATTCACTAGCTCTGCCAAGGAAAAAAGATTTGTTACATGATGCTTTGTCTAACCTTTCCTTGATTGTCCAACCATCTAATCAGCAAGCTTTAAAGGTTGTTCTTACCAATAAGCCTCAAGAGAAGAGTGAACAACAGTCTCAGCAGTCCAAGGTAAACAAACCACCTCCCTTTTATGTCACTCTAATCATTGGCCAGCACCTAGTGCATAACTGCATGATAGATTTAGATGTAAGTAGCTTAGTCATGCCCAAGCAGTTGGTTGACCAATTAGAACTGACTTATGAGCCAAAAACAAAAGGGTGTAGTGCAGTTAGATGGGACTATTGTAAATATTGTAGGAGTCATTAAAAATTTGAGTCTAACACTCCATGCTTGCCCCAATTTTTATATTTCGCAAGATGTTTATGTGATAGACCTACCACCCTACTTTGCAATTTGCTTATCAAGAGACTTTACAGCCAAATTAGGGGGTTATTTGTCATCTGACTGGTCACATATGTTTTTAAGGACTAGGTATGGAACTAAAGTTACTATTAAATTAGAAGCTTTATCTAATGATCACATAGAACACTATGTCCCTAGTGTTTTCAATGCCAATTTGACCATTCATGAGCAAGATGACCAACCCATTCCATGTGATCCAAACACCCCTATTGATGACATTCCTGACATTATTTTGGATGAATGGGCAGTTAAGAATTTTGAGGAAGATCCTTTTAAAAATATGGATGAGGTAAACCTTGGAGTCTATATATTTCATGAACAAGGTTTTGTTGTCCCAAATTTGATGAAGAATGTTGGACAACAAGATAATCAACATCAAAATAAGCTTTGGAAGCTCTATTTTGATGGATCAAGAAGATAGAATGGTGCTGGTGGTGGTTGCATGTTGATTTCCCCTATTGATGATAAGTATTATGCAGCTTTCAGGTTTTCTTTTAGCTGCACCAATAATACAGCTGAGTATGAGGCCTTAATTCATGGTCTACAATGGGCAAAGAAGAGAGGAATCAATTGTTTGCAGGTTTATGGTGATAGTGAACTAGTTGTCAACCAAGTAAGAGGTCTCCATACCACTAAGAATGATCTTTTAAAATCTTATAAACATAGGGTATGGGATCTTATTGAAGATTTCCAAGCTTTCAATCTGTTGTCTATTCCTAGAAATCTTAATAAGCATGTTGATAGACTTGTTGCAATAGGAGCACAGTATGATATTCCAAGTGATATCAGCAATATTAATGAACATCAATATGTAAAAGTGATTGTTAGGTCTTCCATTCCTAACAATGTTGATCATTGGCAAGTTTTTGATAGTGATCAGCAGATTATTAACTTTTTGAGGGAAGAGGCAAAGTTTTCAAATACGAACCAAGAGAAGCTTAAGCAACAGTATGATGATCAAGGCATACAGCTGAAAACAAACAAGCTACCTAAGGGTTTTATCACATTGGAGCCAATTTTCAATGAGGATGATCAAGTGAGAAAAGAAAAGTCCAGCTTGCAGATCAAGGAGGAACATTATGAAAATATTGAGATTTTCAAGGATAAGTTGTTAAAGCTTGGCAAGGTGTGTACTTTAGAAGAAAGGTATGCATTTGTTTTACTATGCCAAGAGTTTAGTGATATATTTTCTTGCAATATTCTGATTTAAAAGGCTTTGGCCCTAGTATTTCCCAACATGTTAGGATTCCACAGATACTGAGAGGGGGGGCTGAATTAATATCTAATCGATGAATTGAATTTCTTAACTTAAAATATGTAGAACATATTATAACAGTGTATCAGTATGCAAGAAATAATGCAATAAATAGAATGAAAAGCATCCACATGAAAAGAACACCATGACACAAGGATTTAATGAGGAAACCCGGTGTGGGAAAAACCTCTGTGGGATTTGTGACCCACAATATTCACTTACTGGCCAATAAGAGAATATTACTTACAAGAGGGGCCTGCACATGTAGGAAGGCCAATTGCTTAGAGCTCACTGCTCAATGGGAAGTCTCACTGACTTACAATGTGGATTATACAAATCCAATATCTTGTACTGCTTTACAATAGCATCTATAATGCCAAATCCAGTACCGGTTTCTGCTTTGTTCTTTACATAAAACCTCTAACCTATATTTCGCATAATAGGTCTACCTAATATCTTTTTCTTCTTCACTTACCAAATCTCTACAATGATCTCTCTTATATATAAGAGTCATTTTACAACTTGCCAAGTCGGCTTACAAAGTTTTTACAATAATAAACAAAATATATTATATCAAAAATCTTGTGGGCCTCTGTGTCGGTATGCTTCCTTTCCCTGTCGGTGCTAGTGGTTTGAGTGCCGGTGTAGAGTCTGATCTTGCTAGTGCCGGTGTAATGCCTTGTCGGTGCCATAGGATTGTAAGGTTGCCATCAATAACAAAACCTTCAATCACCTACAATGTCTCATTGGAGTGTGCATATGCCAACAATCTCCCCCTTTGGCATTGATGGCAACACTCATGAGAAAATTCAAAAGTGTATCCAAAACTTTAATCCAAAAATGTTTCCAAAAATATGTTACCAAAAATATAAGAACTCCCCCTGAGTAGATAAGTCTTTTGCCGGTTATTTTCTCATACTACTACTCCCCCTTTGGCGTCAATGACAAAGGCTGTCAAGGTGTCAATAGAGTTGTAGCCTCAACCTTGTAACTGGGTAGTTACAATTTGAAATAGATCTGCCAAAATCAAGTTTATACTCTCCATAAACTTCTTACTATCTCTTATTGTTGTCTTTGTTTATTTAACTGTACCGGTGAGGTGCTGCATATGCTCTGCTGGTGTTTTTTGTCCCTGTATCAGTGCCTCGGATATTTCCTTCCGCAATGATGCTAGATAGTCCAATCTTGGACTCAGTTTTAATCTCAAATTCTTTGCCTTATCCACTATTCTCTCCTTTTCTCTTTCTAACTTAAGTAACTCTTCCTCAAAATTTGTTATCCTTTGCTCAAAAACTGATAATGTATCAGGTGAGTTAACAAAAATATCAGCAAGTTTATTGATTTCATCCTGTACTTGCTCATTTTCTTATCTATGTCTACTATCAAAAAGTTTGTCTTGCAGGTGTCTTTGTAAAGAGTTTTGTATTATTTCAATAAGTTACATAGTTCTGATAGAAGTGTGTCAAATTCCCTAGTACACTTCTTTATCTGATCTTCAAAGAATTTTTTCTTTTCAATTTCTACCTTATTCTTCAAAGTCCCTTCCTTTATTTTCTCAATGGTCACTATGTTCTTAGTGATGTATTTACACAAAGTATCAAGTTGTCCTAAAGAATCTTTATTGTCTATGTTACAGTTAGGAGCAATAACCTTCAAAATTGGGATTGTGTCATCTATAGCTTTATAAGCCTGTGAACTACAATCTGTTATCCTTTTGATTGAATCTAAGATTACTTCAGTTACATTTGTTGATTTGTGGTCTGCAGAGGAGGAACCAACATTTTGAATTCCATCGGTGGAGGAAGTAACCAAGCTTGTTGTAACCTCTGGTAGGTCTGATTGTGTTTGCATTTCCTTAAGAAATGGTTTGTGTACTTCTCTTGTTGCTGGTTGTACTATTTCCTCATGACTCTATTCCTGTACCTATTCCTATTCCAGAGCCTTTTGCTCTTCTTGTTTCTCCATCTATTCTCTTGTGTTATCATCTGTTGGTTTCTCTTGTGTTTGATCAGTTTGCTCAGTTGTTGATGGCTCACTAGCCATGTCTGTCATACCAGTTGTATCTTTATCTACTACAATGTTGATCTTTTGTGTATCAACATCTACTGTGTATAAGACTTTGGGATTAGGATTAGTATCCTTTATGTTCATACTCTCATCTTTCGGCTGATCTTCAATAGTTTTTACTGGTGATGTAATCAAAGGAGGTGGGGGTAAGTTGTCTTTTACTTTGATACTTAGAGGTCCACCAACCTTTCCTTTTCCTTTGTCTCTCTCCTTTTGATATACCTTTATTGGTTTGGGGTTCCTGTATTCTTCCTGTTTTTCTTTCTCAACAAGAAATATGTCCCATGCATTTTTTGTTTCTTCAGTTACCTCATTAACTCTTCCAACCATTAAAGCAATATGTCGGTGTGCAGTAGAGAATACTAATCGGTTGGCTTCAGCAATTAAGTCATCTATTTCCTTGGGTGAGTTTACTAGATAAACAGCTAGTAACTTTTCAATTTTGATTTTCTTATCAAGCTCTATAACAGCTTGTCTTCTTGCTTCTAGTCTTTTGAACAATTCATCTGGTACTTCATTTATCACTTCCATCAAAAACTTCTTATACATGTCCATGTGCAAAATAACATTGTTTTCCACTTGTTCTTTTTCATCTGTTGTCAAAGTGTCATAGACCTTTCCTATGTTTTTGAGTTTCCCTTCCTCTGTAATTTCATTTAGCAATATGTCAAGAGGGGCCAAGTTTTGTTTTGTTCTCTTCTTCTTCTTGGGTGTCAATTTCTTCTTTGGTGTAGTCTTTTTAACCAGATATCTTACTGCTTGTTGTTTTTGTCTAGTTCTCCTAAGTGAGGGTGTGGTTGTCGGTGAAGGATCTCTTTTCCTTACAACTCTTTTGAAAGCTGCAGGCATGTCACTCTCCGAAGAAGTGCCTACTGGTGATAGGTGAGTCTCAAGCTGTAGAGTTTCTAACTCATCCTCAGTGATACCAGTTTGCTTTAATACATCTTCTTTAATAGCCTTTGCCTGTCTAGAACCTCTTCTCACAACTGCCTCAACCTTTTTCACTCTCTTCTTAGATTGAATATGTTTTTCTATGGTCTCAGCACTACCAAATACTTCTTCCTTTGGTTCGTTTGGTGCTTCCAGAAGTGCTTTAGCATAAGTCTCAATTATATGATCATTTCTCTCGTAGCCCATCTCTATTACCCAGATTGTTCTTAGGATGACTGCTTCCATCCAGATCTCATCCTTTTTTATTACAAAACACATATCATCCTTGTACTTGTCAACAATCTTCTGTGATAATCTAATTCTCTTCTTCATTTTGGCCTTAAGTGCTTGAAAGTATTCATGGATATTCTTTTCCTTGTCTTCACCCATGTTGTTGAATAGTTCTGTTAGTTGTTTTCCTACCGGGAACCTGTTTGGTTATGTGTAGCATCAAGCATACAAGCAGATTACCAAATCTAAAAGTTTCTTTCTTATCTTTCTTTATCTTGCCTAAGTTGTCAATTAACTCATCTTTTAACCATTCACATATGTCAATTTTCACATTGTCTGTAACCATATCATAAGCACTCTTAATGCATAAACTTGAAACTAAGTTAAGTCTATTTGCATGAGTAGCTTTATACCCTAAAATCATGCTAACAAATCTCACATTTGTATCTATTACATCATTTACCCTCAAGGACCTTCTATCGGATGTTGCACCAGTTAGTTTAGTTACTAGGTCATTTGAGACCTTCTTAGTCTTGTCTGGTCTTTTACCGGTGGACGGTAACCCTATGACAGCTTTCAAAGCTTCCTTGGTAATTTTGTGAATTACATCTAACCAAAAAAATTCACCATGTACCCTGCTTAAGACTATCCTAATCACATCCTTGGGAAATTCAGGAATTCAGAGGATTTTAGTAAATCCTAGGGTTTCAATGATTTTATGTTCCGGTTTTACATTTTTGAAATTATCACATATGAGAGATTTATACATTGTTTTGATCTCTTCATCTCCCAATTCCTCTATGTTACAGTGAATGTAAATTCTGGGGTCTTCAGCATAAACAACTCCTTTTGATATTTGAGAGAAAGCACCTACATTGTCATCTTTCTTTGCTACCTCGGGAACTAGTTGAAATACGGGCCTAGGGCATTTTATAACCTCAACTATAGTAGGGTTTGCTATATATTCAAGTGCAAAGGTGGATGCCATGATGATAAATACCTTTTTCTATCTTTGGATGGATTGATTGCTTGAAATGCTTTGCCTCTTTGCTTGAAATCCCTTAGCTCTGCAAATTTTGCGCTCTACGAATGTTTGAAATCACAGTGAAGTGAAATGGAGCCAAAACCACAAATTTATAAT